>NC_061149.1:0-122500 GCF_905220365.1 Vanessa cardui
CGTGACCGGACATGAGCTGCGTCAGGTGGTACGTCAGTGGGCCGTGCTTGCGTTCGACCCACTCTCTCAGAACCGGGCGGATGGCCGCCACGAGCTCCCCCGCCGGCATCCGGAACTCTAAGCCGATCCGCCCCACCTCTCCATCAGGCGGCGTCTTGCCTCCTCCCTCCACTGTTGGACTAGGGGGGGGGTTGCCATCTGCCCTTGCCGCCTTGACCCGCCAGTAGACGCTCGAGTTGAACTCGGCCTCGAGGTCCCATGGCGGGCTTCCGGACAGCAAGCCGGCCGCGGTGTATGACACCGTCCGGTACGCCCGAGCCGCCCTGAGCGCCATCGCCCGCTGCGGACGTCGCAGAGAGGCGACGTTGCGAGCGCTCAGAGCGTCCGCCCATATTGGCGCACCGTAGAGTGCCATCGAGCGCACCACGCCGGAGTACAGACGCCTGCACGAACTCCCTGGTCCACCTACGTTGGGCAGAATCCGCCCCAGCGCTCCGGCTGCAGCCACCAGTCTCGGGGCCAAGCGCCGGAAATGCTCTTCGAACTTCCACCTGCCATCGAGGACGAGTCCCAAGTACTTCATCGTCGACCCGATGGGGATGGAAGTTCCGCCGACTGTCAACACCATGCCCGGAGGTGGCGCGTTCCGAGGACCATGAAAAGCAAGGGCCTCGGACTTGTGCAAGGCCACCTCGAGGCCCAGAGCACGGATGCGATGAAACCACGTGCGCGGACGCCAGCTGTGGCGAGATAAGCTGCCTCCCGGTGGGTACTGCCGCGGGCCGACACGAGGGTGTCGTCAGCGTAGCATGTGACGCTGACCCCCCGCAGGGTGGCCCCGCGCAGCACCCAGTCGTACCCGATGTTCCACAGGAGAGGACCCAGTACAGAGCCCTGTGGAACACCGCACGACATCTGTCTCCTCTTGATACCGTCTCCAGTCGGGTATACCACGGCACGTCCTGTGAGGTAATCGCCAATTAGACGCCGCAGGTACCACGGTACGGACTTCCCAGGGCAGGGAGTTGAAGGCGTTGGATATGTCCAACGAGACAGCCAACAAAACCCCACCCCCGGCTCGCCTCCTCCTCTGCGAGGTCCCTCACCTTGGCGATCGCGTCCAGCGTCGAGCGGCCAGGGCGGAAGCCATACTGCCGCTCGCTAAGGCCCGGCTCCATGCTGTCGACTAGGCGGACGGCCGAGCACACGCTCGAAGAGCTTGCTCACCTCGTCGAGCAGCACGATTGGGCGGTAGGCCGACGGCTGATCGGGCGCTCGAACCCTCCTTACGAATGAGTACGAGCTTTCCCGTTTTCCACCGATCGGGGAACCTGCCTTGAGCCAGGCACGCGGTGAATAAACCGCCGGACGCTGTCACCCATTTCGCCCAGTGCGATCGCCAGTGCGCGTCCCGGTATCCCATCGGGCCCCTGGGGCTGTCTTCTTCGAGCGGGAGCTTGAGCACTGCCGAGGACTAATTCCGACTCGGTGACTGGAGGCGCCAGGTGGTCGGGCGCCGATGTTGTCACGGCTTCCGGGTGCCATCGGTGGTGGGACAAAATCCCCGCGTTCCGGGAAGAGCGCGCCCACAACTCTCTCCAGTAAATGTGGCTGGAGAGTGCTGGTGAGTGGGGGGG
The DNA here is from genome assembly GCF_905220365.1 of Vanessa cardui. Taxonomy (NCBI): domain Eukaryota; kingdom Metazoa; phylum Arthropoda; class Insecta; order Lepidoptera; family Nymphalidae; genus Vanessa; species Vanessa cardui. The sequence goes on from NC_061149.1 coordinate 1,638, forward strand.
GTCCAGGGTCGGAGTTTTTGTCTCACGACCCGGTACGGTCTCCCCCATGGGTCGCTCTCCAGCGTCGCGAGCCATTCTAGCCACGCATCCTCTTTCCGCCTGGGCTATGGCCTTCTTGAGTTGATCGCAAGCGTCCCTGTAGGCGGTGTAAAAGGGTCGCCTCCAGGTCGCGGTCACGCACACGTCTTCTCCTGCTCCTGGCGTACTGGCGGCGAGCCGCAACACAGGCTCTCCGCAGCTGGCGGAGTTCCGGCCGCCACCAATACACGCGGCGACGTGGAGCCTGAGGCTTGGACTCTCGGCATCGCCACATCGCAAATGCGAAACAGGGCTGCGCCGAGTTGGTCAGCCTCTCGGTCGACCTGCGCCACCGGCTCGGTGCCGGGCGCACCAGGCCTCCACGATTGCCGCCTCTTTTGCCAACTGGCTATCGAGGCGGCCCAGGCTCCACCGCGGGACCTTCTGTCCGCTCAACAGCGGGCCGGACGACTGGAACCGCGGAGACATCGAATCGGATGTATCGATGATCCCGATAGAGTCTCCACGGCCGTCTCCACACCCTCCACTCTTGAACACGGCGGGCTAGGGCGATGGACGCGAACGTAACGTCCACGATCGACTCGCCCTGCTGCCGCACGCACGTGCTCTCCGACCCACTGTTGATCACCGCGAGACCCGACCGCGAGACCGCCCAATCTTCCCAGCGCCTCGCCTCTGGCGTCTGTCGCAGGGGAACCCCAAGCCGTAGATTTGGCGTTGAAGTCCCCCGCAACTAGCACCGAGTTAGGCGATGCTTGCCCAATCAGAGCCCCGACCTCGACGAGCAGCTGTTCAAACTCTGCGAGACCTCCGATTGGGCGAGGCGTAGACGCCCACGGTCACCACACTCCCCGATCACCCGCGACCACGAACCCTCTGCCCCTGGCTACCCCTTCGATAGCAGGGGAACCAGCGACGGCAGGGGCGACGATTAGCCACCAACTCCTTCGTGGGTCGGAGACCCAGTCGTCCCGTAGATGAACGACGTAGGGCTCCGATACCACCGAGCAACGTCGATTTGCCACTCTGCCATGCTTTGGACTAGGAGGTCCTGAGCTCTGGCAGAGTGGTTTAAATTGGCCTGAAGACAACGCAGAGCCATTAGTGCGATGTCTCCATTGGCTCCTCCACGGTCCGTTGGGACGCGGTGACGGGCCTCTTCGCCACCGTTCCTCTGGCTTTACCTCGCGCAGGGCGGGTTCTGTTCGTAGGACACGCCCTGCTGCCGATGGCATGCGCCGCCGGTTTGCCAGCCGCTGAGCATATGGCGCAGCTTGCTTCTGCGGCTGTACAATCTCGGGCCTTGTGGTCAGCCCGACCGCAGCGGAAGCACAGACGGCTGCGGTCGACGTCCCTGTCGCACTTGGCCCCCATGTGGCCCTCCCTCGAGGCATTTGTAGCAGCGGAGCGGCCTCGGCTCGAGCAAACAGTACCCGCGCCGAGATCCACCCCACTTTAACCCTGCCAGATGCCAATATCTTTTTGGCCGCTGCGACTGGGCAGCTGAGCCACAGCGACCTGCAGCCGTTGAAGCCCCGAACGACCACGCCTGGCCTAATCGCTCCATCAGGGCAACCTCCTTCTGCGGCGACCGCCGCCACTACTTCCTCCGCCGAGACCGCATCGTCCAGATCCATGACGCGTATCTCGACACATTTGGTAGGCCGATTGATCTGGACTTCGTTCTGATCGAGGACCTCCCGGAGCTTGGCCGCTAGAGCGTCCGCCGCCTTCTCCGGTTCGTTCGTGCCCGGCGGCACTTCGAGCATCCTCGCCCCCGTGGCTGTTGTCCTGAAGCGCACGGAGGTGAGGCCGACCTCGCCGAGTTTGACACGGCTTTTGGCCTCAGCGAGAACGCTCTCGTACCTGACCCCTTTCTCCTCAGCACCGGGTTTCAGTGTGATCGTAATGACCGCGGTGCGAGGAGGGCGAAGCTTCCTTTGCCTAGGGGGCTTTCTTCTTTCCCTTTGTATCTTTCGCCGGGTTTTTGGGCGGCTTGTTCGGTTGTTTGCGAACAACGGCCGCCCATGACATTCCGGAACTGACCGGCTTCGACGGCGCTGGAGGGACAGTTGTGTTACCCGCAGCTGCTGCTGCTTCTTGAGCAGCCATACTGGGCTTTGTCCTCTTCTTTTTCCCCTTCTTTTTTGTTGGACTTTTGGTTGAGCCGTTTTAGAGCTCCCAACTCTCCTCCGTGTCCACAGCAGCGGGCGACTGCCGTTGGAGGTCGTCACCCGTGCATGCTGTAACCGCAGTCTGCGTCGTCTTTCGGTCTGCGGCCAGCGGAGGTCGCAGCCGGGGCTCCGGGAGGAGGCGCCGCTCGATGCCCTCCATCCGGGCATTCAGCATGTTGCCGAACTGCTCCCGGCTGGAGCGCAGCGCCTCCTCCATTACGCGCTGGATTGGTTGCCTCGTCCATACTCGCAGGCTGTGTGCGCATCAGGGCCACTTCTCTTCTTAGCTCGGCCAACTGGCCCGAGAGCTGCGTGTTCGCAGCCTCCAGCCGCGCCACCTCTTCTGTCACGGTCAGGGCTCTCAGATCCGCAACTGCACCTTTAATGGTGTCAGCGGCAGTCTTCAGAGCCCTGACGAAGGTGCCCTTCAGGTTGCCCGATTTGTCGGCAACCTGAAGCACCACGTCAAGCGCTTCCTGGACCTTCGCGTCTAAGGCGGCTGACGTCTTCGGAATGTCGTTTTCGGTTATACCGATGGTCGGCGTGCGATTCCTCGAGCGAGCCGCCCTTTCCTCGATCGCCGCCTTGGCCGCTTCAGTGTATGCGGCCAGCGCATCCTCCGCTTCGTACCGCCGTTCTTTCTCCTTTTGGGAGCTGAGCTCATCTTGGGATTTGCCGAGCCCGACGTACATCCCGTGAGTAGGCGGTCTGCCACGCCCTCTCTTACTCGAGGGGCTTCAGCCACCTACTCACTGACGACTCCGAGAGTTCTGCGTCGCTAAAATGCGCGCTCGCATCGCTCTCGGAGCCCGAGAAGCTGTCCGCCGTGCGGGGCCGCTTCTCCCCCTTCCTTCGCGTGTCTCGTCCGGTTTGCGTGGGAGACGGGCCTGACTCGGAGAGTCGTTCCAGTCTCACCACTGGGATTTTCTGTGCAGTTTCCCTGCGTCTGTATTTTGCGCGCCATCGGGGCTTGCACTTCCACCTCCTTTGTACAACTTAAACTACTATTTACACCTAAATCTACTCCCACACTCTCCATCTCTATATCCTTTATGCTCGCCAAATGGTCATCGTGAAAAAGATCTAGTGCATCTTTGTCCCCTCCAGATTTCGATGCGGGACGGTCCGACCCGTGAAGCGGGTCGGAGAGGGAGTGACACCCTCCTGGAGAATTATTATTGTTAGAAGCACTCATATTTTAAAAAATGTTGCCGGGGCTGCCGGCGAGACGCAGTCATGACCGGAATACCCTCCGGCCATGCATCCCATCGCGCTGCGTCGCCACTTAGGATTCGGGTACACAATAAAAGAAAACACTATACAAAAGACTATACACCTAAAATAAACTTATTATTACTACATACTTAAAATATATATACACTCCTTCGTTACCACGGGGCCGCGCACACAGTCCACTCTGAAAACAGAGAAAGACCGGGAGCGACCCGTGGTATGCCCTCCGCGTCAGTCTTAGCCGTGGCCGGCGAGCAAGCTCAAGCCGGCCCCGTTGCCCCAGGGTGCGCCCACGAGGAGGCGACTGACATGCACCCCAACCCCAACCCAACCCTTTTTTTTTTTTTTTTTTTTTTTTTTTTTTTTTTTGTTTTACGAGGAGGAAAGGCATTTACGCCTCCCGCCCGGCCGGGGGACCGGGACGGGTATGTGGGACTCGACCGGGCCATAAGGGCCCCGTGCCAGGGCAGAAGGCCTGTCCTACCCACTAAAACCTCCTCGGGTTTCCACCGTACCGCGTGATGGAGGGGCTACGGGAACGCTAGAGCATACTTCCGCGGCCCCCCCCCGCGGCGACCGCCGTGAGGCGGTCAAATCGTTGAATGCGCGCCCAAGGGCGCGCCTTCCTCCGTTGCCTCCGTCCAGTAAACGTGACGGACTCCCCCGAGTCCGCCACTGGAGGCTGGGCGCCAACAATGCTGACGCCCTGGTGGCGGCGGATAAGATGACAGGCTCCGCCGCCGACCATCGGTGTATCTCCACACCACACGGTGGAACCACCACGCATCAGATGGTGGACCACCACTCCTCCTTCGACGCTCATAAAGAGCCCTCCGTTCTATATACATATATATATATTGACATTTACACAACTATTTACAATATTTACATAAATACATATAATACATATTGTACATATAGTACACTCCTCCGCTATGCCAGCGGGGCCGCTCACATAGTCCACTCCGCTGCGCTCGGAGAAGTACTAGGAGCGACCTCGCGGCCTTCCTCCGCGTCAGTCTTAGCCGCGGCCGGCGAGCACACAAGCCGGCCCCGTTGCCCAGGGTGCGCCACGAGGAGGCGACTGACATGCACCCCAACCCAACCCTTTTTTTTTTTTTTGTTTTACGAGGAGGAAAGGCATTTACGCCTCCCGCCCGGCCGGGGGACCGGGACGGGTATGTGGGACTCGACCGGGGCCATAAGGGCCCCGTGCCAGGGCAGAAGGCCCTGTCCTACCCACTAAAACCTCCTCGGGTTTCCACCGTACCGCGTGATGGAGGGGCTACGGGAACGCTAAAGCATACTTCCGCGGCCCCCCCGCGGCGACCGCCGTGAGGCGGTCAAATCTTTGAATGCGCGCCCAAGGGCGCGCCTTCCTCCGTTGCCTCCGTCCAGTAAACGTGACGGACTCCCCCGAGTCCGCCACTGGAGGCTGAGCGCCAACAATGCTAACGCCCTGGTGGCGGCGGATAAGATGACAGGCTCCGCCGCCGACCACCGGTGTATCTCCACACCTATAAACGGTGGACCACCACGCATCAGATGGTGGACCACCACTCCTCCTTCAGTGCTCGTAACGAGCCCTCCGCTCTATATATAAATATTTACAATACTTACAAATAATACAATATTTACAAATAATACAATATTTACATGTATACATATATTACATATATATACTCCTCCGCTAATTGCCAGCGAGGCCGCTCACATAGTCCACTCCGCCACCAATCGGAGAAGAACTAGGAGCGACCCCGCGGCCTTCCTCCGCGTCAGTCTTAGCCGCGGCCGGCGAGCAAGCTCAAGCCGGCCCCGTTGCCCAGGGTGCGCCACGAGGAGGCGACTGACATGCACCCCACCCCAACCCAACCCAACCCAACCCAACCCAACCCAACCCAACCTAACCTAACCTAACCTAACCTAACCTAACCTAACCTAACCTAACCTTTTTTTTTTTTTTTTTTTTTTTTTTTATGGTTGGGAAATCCATCATGGAGACCCTCCGCTCTGGGGGAAGAGCGAAGGGTACTGTCAGACTCCTACTGACTAAAACCCAACCCGTGTCCTCCACGTGCCCATGAGTCGGAGGGGCGGGTATCGCCGAAGCATTCGTCGCACCCCTCCGACGGGCGTTGGCGCGCCTGATGTAAAGAGTCAGGCGCGCCCCGTCAGTCACTGCGGCTGTCCACCCGGCCGCAGGACTCCACTACGAGGCGCGCGTGCGGAACACGACGCCGCCGCCTCGAGGCCTGTTGCTGGTCGGACGGCGAGACGCCCCGAGTCTGCCGTCCGCAGGCCACGCCCTAGGGTGGTCGTAAGTCGGCGACCACCCTGCGACGCCCAGTTCGTCTGCTGCGGGAGGGGAGAGAGGAGGCAGCCTCTCTCTCCCTTTCCGCCGCCTCCTTCGCGAGCATGACTTCCTCGCAGAAGGTGGCGACGGCGCTCCACCCTGCCTCGCTCCGCACCATCGCAGAGACGACGGCCGGAAGCGAGAGGTTCCCCGCAGCGACACCCGACGGCCGCGACGAGGTCACGGCGCTGCTCAGCCCATGCTGGGCACTCCGCCAACGTGTGCAACGCCGTATCGTCGCGACCATCGCCACAATGGTGGCACTGGGACGTCGGCTCCCGACCTATGCGACACAGGTGCCTACCGAAGCACCCGTGTCCAGTAAGCACCTGCGTCAGCCGGAAGCTGAGGGCGCCGTGGCTCCTGGTGAGCCACTCCTTCAAAACGGGCCTCACCGCCGCAATAGCGACGGCTTGCCCTGCCGTGGGTCGCGCCAAGCGCGTCTCCCACTCCGCCACTGAGACCTGGCGGAGCTCTGCCCTGCGTGCCTCGATCTGTCGAGGCACCAGGTGCTCACCCCGCTCGACCGCCTCCGCACGCCACCAATAGAGCGACGCGAGGAGCTTAGCCTCGAGGTCCCAGGGCGGCGATCCGGCTAGGAGGCTCGCTGCCTCGAAGGAGATCGTACGGTATCCCCTTATCATCCTGACGGCCATCGCGCGCTGTGGCCTTCTCAGCGCGGCGACGTTGCGGGCCGTCAGGGCATCCGCCCACACTGGCGCGGCGTATAACGCCATCGACCGTACGACCCCCATGTAGAGCCTCCTGCATGAGGAGTTGGGTCCCCCCAGATTGGGCAGCAAGCGCGAGAGCGCTGAAGCGGCGCCCAACAACCGGGGGGCGAGCCGTGTAAAGTGCGGCTCGAAGTTCCACCTACTGTCGAGGACGAGTCCTAGGTATTTCATCGTCGACTCGACAGCGATGGATACCCCTCCTACGATGATGCTGGACCCGGGAGGCGGCTTCATCCTCGGCCCGCGAAAACACAAGGCCTCCGACTTGTGCAATGCCACCTCCAAGCCCAGCCGCCGGATCCTTCCCACGGCATGCGCGACACCAGCCGTCGCGCGTATGGCCGCCTGCCGGTACGTCTTTCCACGTGCTGTAACCAGCGTGTCGTCGGCGTAACAAATGACGCCGACGCCGTGGATGAACGCACCGCGCAGGGCCCAGTCGTACCCCACGTTCCACAGGAGTGGACCCAAAACGGAACCCTGTGGAACGCCGCACGACGTCTCTCGACGACCCCACCTCTCGCGACCCGGGTACACGACCGCTCGGTCCGACAGGTACGCCGCGACCACGCGTTGGAGGTAGCGCGGCACTCCGTGGTATCGGAGTGCTTCACGGATGGTACTCCAGGGCAAGGTGTTGAAAGCGTTGGCGATGTCGAGCGACACCGCCAAGACCACCTCACCCCGGGCGACTGCCTCCTCCGCGAGGGCCTTCACGCGCATGATCGCGTCGACCGTCGAACGTCCCTGGCGGAAGCCGAATTGGTTCTCCGCCAAATCCGGCCCCACCCTGATCATGTGCTGAACGAGGCGACTGGCGATGACACGCTCGAAGATCTTACACACCTCGTCCAGCAACACGATCGGTCGGTACGCAGATGGCGAGTCTGCGGGTCGTCCCTCCTTCTTGAGCAAGACCAGCTTCCCGGTCTTCCACCGGCTTGGAAACTGGCCTCGCTCCAAGCATGCGCTCAGCAGCCCTGAGAGACGTGGCCCGAGTTCTCTCAGGGCGAGGACCCACGCACGGCCTGGAATGCCGTCGGGTCCAGGGGCGGTGTTCCTGATGCGAGCCACCGCCCCTCTGAGCTCTTCCCGGGTGACTACGGGCACGTCGTCTTCACCCTCTTCCGCGTCACTGTGAGGCGGAACCATAGCCGGTGGTGTGTGCTCCGGTCTAGATGGAAACAGAGCACCCACCACCTCCTCCAGCAGCTGCGGCTGGAGACTCCGGGACAGCGGGGGAGCCGACTGGCGCAACTTGCCCCTCACCATCAGGTAAGGGCGTCCCCACGGATCTAGGTCCAGAGTCTCCACCAGCTCGTCGTTCGCTTGGGCCTTGGCTCGTACGATGGCCAACTGGAGTGCGCTCTTCGCCTCCCTGTAGCGAGCGTACAGTTCCGCCTCTTCCTCATCCTGGGCTTCTTCGGCCGCCGCTGTAAAGGGGCGGCGGCCTCTCCTCCGTCGTCGGCACCTCGCGTACTGGCGTCGCACCTGCGTACATGCGTTGCGCAACTGCGCAATCGACTGCGCCCACCAGTACACTTGGCGCCTGGCTGGCAACGGCCGGACTCGGGGCATGCCAGCGTCGCATATGTCCGACATGCTCTCCCGGAACCACTCCGCCTCGTCGTCGATGTCGGCAGGCCTGTCTGGCGAATCCAGCCAGGCCTTGACGATCGAGGCCTCCAGGAGAGCCTCCCTGTCCAGCCGCTTCAGCGCCCATCGTGGACCGTCTCCGTGCCGATCTGCCGCTTGGATCGGCCGAATCGAAGTTCGGGCAGAGACGCTAAACCGAATGTACCGATGGTCGGATAGCGTCTCGACGTCCTCGACTACGTGCCAGTCGAGGACGTTGCGCGCGAGAGCGGGGCTAGCGAACGTGAGGTCCACTATAGACCCACCCCGCTGCCGCACGCACGTCTGCACCGAACCCCGACTCAGGAGAAGCAGGCCCAGCTCGACCGCCCACTCCTCCACTAGCTCACCCCGCGCGTCCGTAGACGGGGAACCCCAAGCCGTAGACTTGGCGTTGAAGTCCCCCAGGACGATCACGGGGCGAGGACAGCCACGACGGACAACCGTGGCCAACTCCAGGGTGACACTCTCCAGATCGGCGAGAGAAAGGCTGGGGGCGAAATATACCCCCACGACCATGATGTCACCCCAGACTGCCGCGACATAGCCCCGCCCTCGAGTTATGGCCTCGAAGGGAAGCGTGTCAGCGGCGGACCTCCTGATCAACGCCACCGAGCGGTTATCGTCGCACACCCAGTCATCCCTGGGCGGCACGAAGTACGGCTCGGCGACGGCGGTCAAATCGATCGACCACTGCGCCATGCTCTGGAGCAAGAGATCCTGAGCCCTGGCGCAGTGGTTGATATTGGCTTGGAGGAGACGACGTAGAGCCATTACTGCGTGTCCATGGCCGTCGCCTCCTCCCCAGTCCTCGGCTGTTCTTGTGCCGCAGCCGGTGGTCGAACCGGCTGCGAGGAGCTGGTTGCCTTCTTCTTTTTGGTGTTCTTCGGCGGATGAGCCGGCTGTGTCCTCGCCGTGGTTGTGGCGGTGGGTCTCGTGCAGGCCTTCGACCCGATCTTGTGGTCGGCTGGCTTTCCAGACGCCGCACATATAACGCAGTGCGGCGTCTTGGCTGAGCAGGTGCCAGCCGTGTGACCGGGCTGACCGCAGCGGTAGCAGAGTTGGCTGCGGTCTACCTCAGCGGTGCACCGTGCCCCCGCGTGTCCACCCTCCAGACACCGGTAGCACCGGAAAGGCCTCGGTGGTAATAGCGTGACCTGCGCCGAAACCCACCCCACTAGGAGTCTGCTGTCCCTTAGCTTCTTGGCCGCCGCTAAGGGACAGCTCACATGGGTGGTCCCTAGACCAGAGACCCCCCGACGTATCGTGCCCGCCTTGACCTGATCAGGCGGGCATCCTCCGGTCTTGGAGACGGCGGCGACGACCTCCTCTATCGTCGCAGAGTCATCCAGGCCCGAAATGCGCAAAACCGCGCATTTGGTGGGCCTGGACACTCGGACGTCGTCCGACCCCAGTGACGCCCTGAGCTTTTCCGCTAGGGCGTCAGCTTTGGGACCACTCGTGGCCCCCGAGACCTCCAGGAGTCGGCCTCCGGTGGCAGTCGTTTTGCACCGGAGACCCGTTATGCCGAGATCGCTCAGCGAGATCTCGGCTTTTGCCTTCGCCAAGATGTCGGCATAAGAGAGGCCCCGCTCCTCCGCCCCTGGCTGCAGGGTGAGAGCCACTGCAGTCGAGCGGGGAGTCCTGAGCCTCGCAGGCCGTCGCGTGGCCGCCGCGACTCCCTCCTCCTTCTTCTTGTGGGCCTCCTTTTTGGCCCGCTGGCGCGCCTCCTTCTTCTTCTTCTTGGCGTCGCCCGCAACCTTCCACTCCGCGTCGGGTGTTGACGGGGGGTTGCGCGACGCCGGTCTGTCTCGTCCATCGGGTTGGGTGACACGGGGCGCTGCGGCTTGGGGCGCTGCGGCGTGGGCCGCACTTGCCTTTTTGGCCGCCTTCGACTTCCCTTTTTTGGCAGCAGCCGCTTGTGCCGGTTGGGTGGCACGGGGCGCTGCGGCTTTGGCCGCATATGTCGGCGCCGGTGCGCTGCGCTGGTCTGCAGCTAGGGGGGGACGTAAAATCCTCCCCTCGAGCACCGAGAAACGAGCGTTAAAGCTCGCCATCTCCTGACGGATCAGGCGAACCAGCTCCGTCTCTTGCGGCGACTGCTGCTGTTGCTGCGGTTGCGGCGTGGCGTCAGGTGTGGCGCTCAGAAGGCCCACCTCCCGCCTGAGGTGTTCCCGGCGGAAGTTGGCCATCTCGGCCTTGAGCTCGAGGTGCTCTTTCCTGAGCGCCTCGACCTGTGCTGCGAGCCTGGTGTTCTGGGCCCGCAGCAGCGCCGTCTCTTCAGTATCGGTGCGGGTGAGCAGCACCTGGGCGCACTCCAGTATCGAGGCCGTAGCCTCTTTCAGTGCCTTCTGGCTACAGCCGCTAAGGCCCTTGGAGACCTTGCCCACCCTTTTAATCGCCGCAACCGCGTCCGTCATCCTCCGGTTGAGGTCGGAGGCAGGTAGCTCCTCTGCCTCGACCTCTAAGGCAGCAGAGTCTGACGACTCCGACCGAGGAGTGGCTCTCCCTTCCACCACCCTCTTGGTCAGAGCCGCGATCTGCCGCTCGTCTTCCATTTGTTTTACGGCGGCTGCTGCAGCCTTCGTCGCAGCCGCGGCCTCGCGTCTTGATAGACCGATACCGGCATATTTGCCGGTAGTAGTCGGTCTACCTTTCCTAGTCGGTGTGTCGCTGCGAGCAGAGTCCGACCCAGAATCCGGGACCTCTCTCGCGCGTTTCCGTGAGCGCTTCGACACCGCGCTCGCCATACTCATCCGACTGGATGCGCTGTCGGCGTCCGACAGCTCACCCAGTCGCTCCAATCTAACCACAGGTACCCTCGTCGTTTGCAAATCATAGTCAGTTGTGGTCGCGGTAAGGTCGTTTGAAGGAATCCATCTGGCATCTTTGTCCCCTCCAGATTCGATGGGACGGTCCGATCCGTGAGGCGGATCGGAGAGGGACTGAAACCCCCCTGGAGATATATTTTTGTCGGATGCACTCATTTTGGGTTGTTTGCCGGGGCTGCCGGCGAAGAAGAATAAAAGAAGAAAGAATAAACGAAGAAGGAAAAAGAAATGCAGTCGGGACCGAACTACCCTCCGGCCATGCATCCCATCGCGCTGCGTAGCCACTTGGGATTTGGGGTTATTTTTTATCGAGGTTGTCTTCCTCAAACAAAAGCAAAATTTACAAAAAATTTACATAACCTACATTAAAATAAAATAAAACAAAATATTTATAGCCTACCTAATAAAACTAATTAATATATATTTACAGAAATATTTACACTCCTTCTCTGCCACGGGGCCGCGCACACAGTCCACTCTGAAAACAGAGAAAGACCGGGAGCGACCCGTGGCATGCCCTCCGCGTCAGTCTTAGCCGTGGCCGGCGAGCAAGCTCAAGCCGGCCCCGTTGCCCAGGGTGCGCCACGAGGAGGCGACTGACATGCACCCCAACCTTTTTTTTTTTTTTTTTTTTTTGTTTTACGAGGAGGAAAGGCATTTACGCCTCCCGCCCGGCCGGGGGACCGGGACGGGTATGTGGGACTCGACCGGGGCCATAAGGGCCCCGTGCCAGGGCAGAAGGCCCTGTCCTACCCACTAAAACCTCCTCGGGTTTCCACCGTACCGCGTGATGGAGGGGCTACGGGAACGCTAGAGCATACTTCCGCGGCCCCCCCGCGGCGACCGCCGTGAGGCGGTCAAATCGTTGAATGCGCGCCCAAGGGCGCGCCTTCCTCCGTTGCCTCCGTCCAGTAAACGTGACGGACTCCCCCGAGTCCGCCACTGGAGGCTGGGCGCCAACAATGCTGACGCCCTGGTGGCGGCGGATAAGATGACAGGCTCCGCCGCCGACCATCGGTGTATCTCCACACCACACGGTGGACCACCACGCATCAGATGGTGGACCACCACTCCTCCTTCGACGCTCGTAACGAGCCCTCCGCTCTATATATAAATATTTACAATACTTACAAATAATACAATATTTACAAATAATACAATATTTACATGTGTACATATATTACATATATATACTCCTCCGCTAATTGCCAGCGAGGCCGCTCACACAGTCCACTCCGCCACCGATCGGAGAAGTACTAGGAGCGACCCCGCGGCCTTCCTCCGCGTCAGTCTTAGCCGCGGCCGGCGAGCAAGCTCAAGCCGGCCCCGTTGCCCAGGGTGCGCCACGAGGAGGCGACTGACATGCACCCCAACCTAACCTAACCTAACCTAACCTAACCTAACCTAACCTAACCTAACCTTTTTTTTTTTTTTTTTGTTTTACGAGGAGGAAAGGCATTTACGCCTCCCGCCCGGCCGGGGGACCGGGACGGGTATGTGGGACTCGACCGGGGCCATAAGGGCCCCGTGCCAGGGCAGAAGGCCCTGTCCTACCCACTAAAACCTCCTCGGGTTTCCACCGTACCGCGTGATGGAGGGGCTACGGGAACGCTAAAGCATACTTCCGCGGCCCCCCCGCGGCGACCGCCGTGAGGCGGTCAAATCTTTGAATGCGCGCCCAAGGGCGCGCCTTCCTCCGTTGCCTCCGTCCAGTAAACGTGACGGACTCCCCCGAGTCCGCCACTGGAGGCTGGGCGCCAACAATGCTGACGCCCTGGTGGCGGCGGATAAGATGAAAGGCTCCGCCGCCGACCACCGGTGTATCTCCACACCTAAAAACGGTGGACCACCACGCATCAGATGGTGGACCACCACTCCTCCTTCAGTGCTCGTAACGAGCCCTCCGCTCTATATATAAATATTTACAATACTTACAAATAATACAATATTTACAAATAATACAATATTTACATGTATACATATATTACATATATATACTCCTCCGCTAATTGCCAGCGAGGCCGCTCACATAGTCCACTCCGCTGTCCTCGGAGAAGTACTAGGAGCGACCCCGCGGCCTTCCTCCGCGTCAGTCTTAGCCGCGGCCGGCGAGCAAGCTCAAGCCGGCCCCGTTGCCCAGGGTGCGCCACGAGGAGGCGACTGACATGCACCCCAACCTAACCTAACCTAACCTAACCTAACCTAACCTAACCTAACCTAACCTACCCTTTTTTTTTTTTTTTTTTTTGTTTTACGAGGAGGAAAGGCATTTACGCCTCCCGCCCGGCCGGGGGACCGGGACGGGTATGTGGGACTCGACCGGGGCCATAAGGGCCCCGTGCCAGGGCAGAAGGCCCTGTCCTACCCACTAAAACCTCCTCGGGTTTCCACCGTACCGCGTGATGGAGGGGCTACGGGAACGCTAGAGCATACTTCCGCGGCCCCCCCGCGGCGACCGCCGTGAGGCGGTCAAATCGTTGAATGCGCGCCCAAGGGCGCGCCTTCCTCCGTTGCCTCCGTCCAGTAAACGTGACGGACTCCCCCGAGTCCGCCACTGGAGGCTGGGCGCCAACAATGCTGACGCCCTGGTGGCGGCGGATAAGATGACAGGCTCCGCCGCCGACCATCGGTGTATCTCCACACCACACGGTGGACCACCACGCATCAGATGGTGGACCACCACTCCTCCTTCGACGCTCATAAAGAGCCCTCCGTTCTATATACATATATATATATTGACATTTACACAACTATTTACAATATTTACATAAATACATATAATACATATTGTACATATAGTACACACCTCCGCTATGCCAGCGGGGCCGCTCACATAGTCCACTCCGCTGCGCTCGGAGAAGTACTAGGAGCGACCTCGCGGCCTTCCTCCGCGTCAGTCTTAGCCGCGGCCGGCGAGCACACAAGCCGGCCCCGTTGCCCAGGGTGCGCCACGAGGAGGCGACTGACATGCACCCCAACCTAACCTAACCTTTTTTTTTTTTTTTTTTTTTTTTTATGGTTGGGAAATCCATCATGGAGACCCTCCGCTCAGGGGGAAGAGCGAAGGGTACTGTCAGACTCCTACTGACTAAAACCCAACCCGTGTCCTCCAATTGCCCATGTGTCGGAAGGGCGGGTATCGCCGAAGCATTCGTCGCACCCCTCCGACGGGCGTTGGCGCGCCTGATGTAAAGAGTCAGGCGCGCCCCGTCAATCACTGTGGCTGTCCACCCGGCCGCAGGACTCCACTACGAGGCGCGCGTGCGGAACACGACGCCGCCGCCTCGAGGCCTGTTGCTGGTCGGACGGCGAGACGCCCCGAGTCTGCCGTCCGCAGGCCACGCCCTAGGGTGGTCGTAAGTCGGCGACCACCCTGCGACGCCCAGTTCGTCTGCTGCGGGAGGGGAGAGAGGAGGCAGCCTCTCTCTCCCTTTCCGCCGCCTCCTTCGCGAGCATCACTTCCTCGCAGAAGGTGGCGACGGCGCTCCACCCTGCCTCGCTCCGTACCATCGCGGAGACGACGGCCGGAAGCGAGAGGTTTCCCGCAGCGACACCTACGGCCGCGACGAGGTCACGGCGCTGCTCAGCCCATGCTGGGCACTCCGCCAACGTGTGCAACGCCGTATCGTCGCGACCATCGCCACAATGGTGGCACTGGGACGTCGGCTCCCGACCTATGCGACACAGGTACCTACCGAAGCACCCGTGTCCAGTAAGCACCTGCGTCAGCCGGAAGCTGAGGGCGCCGTGGCTCCTAGTGAGCCACTCCTTCAAAACGGGCCTCACCGCCGCAATAGCGACGGCTTGCCCTGCCGTGGGTCGCGCCAAGCGCGTCTCCCACTCCGCCACTGAGACCTGGCGGAGCTCTGCCCTGCGTGCCTCGATCTGTCGAGGCACCAGGCGCTCACCCCGCTCGACCGCCTCCGCGCGCCACCAATAGAGCGACGCGAGGAGCTTAGCCTCGAGGTCCCAGGGCGGCGATCCGGCTAGGAGGCTCGCTGCCTTGAAGGAGATCGTACGGTATCCCCTTATCATCCTGACGGCCATCGCGCGCTGTGGCCTTCTCAGCGCGGCGACGTTGCGGGCCGTCAGGGCATCCGCCCACACTGGCGCGGCGTATAACGCCATCGACCGTACGACCCCCATGTAGAGCCTCCTGCATGAGGAATTGGGTCCCCCCAGATTGGGCAGCAAGCGCGAGAGCGCTGAAGCGGCGCCCAACAACCGGGGGGCGAGCCGTGTAAAGTGCGGCTCGAAGTTCCACCTACTGTCGAGGACGAGTCCTAGGTACTTCATCGTCGACTCGACAGCGATGGACACCCCTCCTACCATGATGCTGGACCCGGGAGGCGGCTTCGTCCTCGGCCCGTGAAAACACAGGGCTTCCGACTTGTGCAATGCCACCTCCAAGCCCAGCCGCCGGATCCTTCCCACGGCATGCGCGACACCAGCCGTCGCGCGTATGGCCGCCTGCCGGTACGTCTTACCACGCGCTGTAACCAGCGTGTCGTCGGCGTAACAAATGACGCCGACGCCGTGGATGAACGCACCGCGCAGGGCCCAGTCGTACCCCACGTTCCACAGGAGTGGACCCAAGACGGAACCCTGTGGAACGCCGCACGACGTCTCTCGACGACCCCACCTCTCGCGACCCGGGTACACGACCGCTCGGTCCGACAGGTACGCCGCGACCACGCGTTGGAGGTAGCGCGGCACTCCGTGATAACGGAGTGCTTCACGGATGGTACTCCAGGGCAAGGTGTTGAAAGCGTTGGCGATGTCGAGCGACACCGCCAAGACCACCTCACCCCGGGCGACTGCCTCCTCCGCGAGGGCCTTCACGCGCATGATCGCGTCGACCGTCGAACGCCCCTGGCGGAAGCCGAATTGGTTCTCCGCCAAATCCGGCCCCACCCTGGTCATGTGCTGAACGAGGCGACTGGCGATGACACGCTCGAAGATCTTACACACCTCGTCCAGCAACACTATCGGTCGGTACGCAGATGGCGAGTCTGCGGGTCGTCCCTCCTTCTTGAGCAAGACCAGCTTTCCAGTCTTCCACCGGCTTGGAAACTGGCCTCGCTCCAGGCATGCGCTCAGGAGCCCTGAGAGTCGTGGCCCTAGTTCTCTCAGGGCGAGGACCCACGCACGGCCTGGAATGCCGTCGGGTCCAGGGGCGGTGTTCCTGATACGAGCCACCGCCCCTCTGAGCTCTTCCCGGGTGACGGCGGGCACGTCGTCTTCACCCTCTTCCGCGTCACTGTGAGGCGGAACCATAGCCGGTGGTGTGTGCTCCGGTCTAGATGGAAACAGAGCACCCACCACCTCCTCCAGCAGCTGCGGCTGGAGACTCCGGGACAGTGGGGGAGCCGACTGGCGCAACTTGCCCCTCACCATCAGGTAAGGGCGTCCCCACGGATCTAGGTCCAGAGTCTCCACCAGCTCGTCGTTCGCTTGGGCCTTGGCTCGTACGATGGCCAACTGGAGTGCGCTCTTCGCCTCTCTGTAGCTAGCGTACAGTTCCGCCTCTTCACTCTCCTGCGCTTCTTCGGCCGCCGCTGTAAAGGGGCGGCGGCCTCTCCTCCGTCGTCGGCACCTCGCGTACTGGCGTCGCATCTGTGTACATGCGATGCGCAACTGCGCAATCGACTGCGCCCACCAGTACACTTGGCGCCTAGCTGACAACGGCCGGACTCGGGGCATGCCAGCGTCGCAGATGTGCGACATGCTCTCCCGGAACCACTCCGCCTCGTCGTCGATGTCGGCAGGCCTGTCCGGAGAATCCAGCCAGGCCTTGACGATCGAGGCCTCCAGGAGAGCCTCCCTGTCCAGCCGCTTCAGCGCCCATCGCGGACTGTCTCCGTGCCGACCTGCCGCTTGGATCGGCCGAATCGAAGTTCGGGCAGAGACGCTAAACCGAATGTACCTATGGTCGGATAGCGTCTCGACGTCCTCGACGACGTGCCAGTCGAGGACATTGCGCGCGAGAGCGGGGCTAGCGAACGTGAGGTCCACTATAGACCCACCCCGCTGCCGCACGCACGTCTGCACCGAACCCCGATTCAGGAGAAGCAGGCCCAGCTCGACCGCCCACTCCTCCACTAGCTCACCCCGCGCGTCCGTAGACGGGGAACCCCAAGCCGTAGACTTGGCGTTGAAGTCCCCCAGGACGATCACGGGGCGAGGACAGCCACGACGGACAACCGTGGCCAACTCCAGGGTGACACTCTCCAGATCGGCGAGAGAAAGGCTGGGGGCGAAATATACCCCCACGACCGTGATGTCACCCCAGACTGCCGCGACATAGCCCCGCCCTCGAGTAACAGTCTCGAAGGGAAGCGTGTCGGCGGCGGACCTCCGGATCAACGCCACCGAGCGGTTATCGTCGCACACCCAGTCATCCCTGGGCGGCACGAAGTACGGCTCGGCGACGGCGGTCAAATCGATCGACCACTGCGCCATGCTCTGGAGCAAGAGATCCTGAGCCCTGGCGCAGTGGTTGATATTGGCTTGGAGGAGACGACGTAGAGCCATTACTGCGTGTCCATGGCCGTCGCCTCCTCCCCAGTCCTCGGCTGTTCTTGTGCCGCAGCCGGTGGTCGAACCGGCTGCGAGGAGCTGGTTGCCTTCTTCTTTTTGATGTTCTTCGGCGGATGAGCCGGCTGTGTCCTCGCCGTGGTTGTGGCGGTGGGTCTCGTGCAGGCCTTTGACCCGATCTTGTGGTCGGCTGGCTTTCCAGACGCCGCACATGTAACGCAGTGCGGCGTCTTGGCTGAGCAGGTGCCAGCCTTGTGACCGGGCTGACCGCAGCGGTAGCATAACTGGCTGCGATCAACCTCAGCGGTGCACCGTGCCCCCGCGTGTCCACCCTCCAGACACCGGTAGCACCGGAAAGGCCTCGGTGGTAATAGCGTGACCTGCGCCGAAACCCACCCCACTAGGAGTCTGCTGTCCCTTAGCTTCTTGGCCGCCGCTAAGGGACAGCTCACATGGGTGGTCCCTAGACCAGAGACCCCCCGACGTATCGTGCCCGCCTTTACCTGATCAGGCGGGCATCCTCCGGTCTTGGAGACGGCGGCGACGACCTCCTCTATCGTCGCAGAGTCATCCAGGCCCGAAATACGCAAAACCGCACATTTGGTGGGCCTGGACACTCGGACGTCGTCCGACCCCAGTGACGCCCTGAGCTTTTCCGCTAGGGCGTCAGCTTTGGGACCACTCGTGGCCCCCGAGACCTCCAGGAGTCGGCCTCCGGTGGCAGTCGTTTTGCACCGGAGGCCCGTTATGCCGAGATCGCTCAGCGAGATCTCGGCTTTTGCCTTCGCCAAGATGTCGGCATAAGAGAGGCCCCGCTCCTCCGCCCCTGGCTGCAGGGTGAGAGCCACTGCAGTCGAGCGGGGAGTCCTGAGCCTTGCAGGCCGGCGCTTGGCCGCCGCGACTCTCTCCTCCTTCTTCTTCTGGGCCTCTTTATTGGCCCGCTGGCGCGCCTTCTTCTGTTTCTTGGCGTCGCCCGCAACCTTCCACTCCGCCTCGGGTGTTGAAGGAGGGTTGCGCGACGCCGGTCTGTCTCCTTGTTTCGTGTGGCTTCTTGTGGCTTGGGGTGCCACGGGTTGAGCCGCACTCGCCTTTTTGGCCACTTTCCCTTTTCCTTTCTTAGCAGCAGCAGTCGCTTGTGCCGGTTGGGTGGCACGGGGCGCTGCGGCTTTGGCCGCATATGTCGGCGCCGGTGCGCTGCGCTGGTCTGCAGCTAGGGGGGGACGTAAAATCCTCCCCTCGAGCACCGAGAAGCGGGCGTTGAAACTCGCCATCTCCTTACGGATCAGGCGAGCCAACTCCGTCTCCTGCGACGACTGCTGCTGTTGTGTCTGCTGCGGTTGCGGCGTGGCGTCAGGCGTGGCGCTCAGAAGGCCCACCTCCCGCCTGAGGTGTTCGCGGCGGAAGTTGGCCATCTCGGCCTTGAGCTCTAGGTGCTCTTTCCTGAGCGCCTCGACCTGTGCTGCGAGCCTGGTGTTCTGGGCCCGCAGCAGCGCCGTCTCCTCGGTATCGGTGCGGGTGAGCAGCACCTGGGCGCACTCCAGTATCGAGGCCGTAGCCTCTTTCAGTGCCTTCTGGCTGCAGCCGCTAAGGCCCTTGGAGACCTTGCCCACCCTTTTAATCGCCGCAACCGCGTCCGTCATCCTCCGGTTGAGGTCGGAGGCAGGTAGCTCCTCTGCCTCGACCTCTAAGGCAGCAGAGTCTGACGACTCCGACCGAGGAGTGGCTCTCCCTTCCACCACCCTCTTGGTCAGAGCCGCGATCTGCCGCTCGTCCTCCTCCAGTTTTTCGGCAGCTGCTGCAGCCTTCGTCGCAGCCGCGGCCTCGCGTCTTGATAGACCGATACCGGCATATTTGCCGGTAGTAGTCGGTCTACCTTTTCTTGTCGGTGTGTCGCTGCGAGCAGAGTCCGACCCAGAATCCGGGACCTCTCTCGCGCGTTTCCGTGAACGCTTCGACACCGCGCTCGCCATACTCATCCGACTGGATGCGCTGTCGGCGTCCGACAGCTCACCCAGTCGCTCCAATCTAACCACAGGTACCCTCATCGTTTGCAAATCATAGTCAGTTGTGGTCGCGGTAAGGTCGTTCGAAGGAATCCATCTGGCATCTTTGTCCCCTCCAGATTCGATGGGACGGTCCGATCCGTGAGGCGGATCGGAGAGGGACTGAAACCCCCCTGGAGATATATTTTTTTCGGATGCACTCATGTTTAGGTTTTTTGCCGGGGCTGCCGGCGAAGAAGTATAAAAGAGTAAAAGAAGAAAGAACAAAGGAAGAAGGAAAAAGAAATGCAGTCGGGACCGAACTACCCTCCGGCCATGCATCCCATCGCGCTGCGTAGCCACTTGGGATTTGGGGTTATTTTTTATCGAGGTTGTCTTCCTCAAACAAAAGCAAAATTTACAAAAAATTTACATAACCTACATTAAAATAAAATAAAATAAAATATTTATAGCCTACCTAATAAAACTAATTAATATATATATATTTACAGAATATATTTACACTCCTTCGTTACCACGGGGCCGCCGGTCCACTCTGAAAACAGAGAAAGACCGGGAGCGACCCGTGGCATGCCCTCCGCGTCAGTCTTAGCCGTGGCCGGCGAGCAAGCTCAAGCCGGCCCCGTTGCCCAGGGTGCGCCACGAGGAGGCGACTGATATGCACCCCAACCTAACCTTTTTTTTTTTTTTTTTTTTTTTTTTTTTTTTTTTTTTTTTTGTTTTGCGAGGAGGAAAGGCATTTACGCCTCCCGCCCGGCCGGGGGACCGGGACGGGTATGTGGGACTCGACCGGGGCCATAAGGGCCCCGTGCCAGGGCAGAAGGCCCTGTCCTACCCACTAAAAACCTCCTCGGGTTTCCACCGTACCGCGTGATGGAGGGGCTACGGGAACGCTAAAGCATACTTCCGCGGCCCCCCCGCGGCGACCGCCGTAGGGCGGTCAAATCATTGAACGCACGCCTAAGGGCGCGCCTTCCTCCGTTGCCTCCGTCCCGTAAACGTGACGGACTCCCCCGAGTCCGCCACTGGAGGCTGGGCGCCAACAACGCTGACGCCCTGGTGGCGGCGGATAAGATGACAGGCTCCGCCGCCGACCATCGGTGTATCTCCACACCTAAGACGGCGGTCCACCACGTGCCTATGGTGGACCACCCCTCCTTCAACGCTCATAACGAGCCCTCCGCTATATTCACATTTACACAACTATTTACAATATTTACATAAATACATATAATACATATTGTACATATTGTACACTCCTCCGCTATGCCAGCGAGGCCGCTCACACAGTCCACTCCGCCACCAATCGGAGAAGTACTAGGAGCGACCTCGCGGCCTTCCTCCGCGTCAGTCTTAGCCGCGGCCGACGAGCAAGCTCAAGCCGGCCCCGTTGCCCAGGGTGCGCCACGAGGAGGCGACTGACATGCACCCCCCCCCAACCTAACCTAACCTAACCTAACCTTTTTTTTTTTTTTTTTTTTTTTGTTTTACTAGGAGGAAATGCATTTACGCATTCCGCCCGGCCGAAGGGGGACCGGGACGGATATGTGGGACTCCCGGGGCAGAAGGCCCCGTCCTACCCACTAAAACCTCCTAGGATTTCCGCCTCTCCGCATGGCGGCAGGGCCACGGGAACGCGTTTGGCTCACCACCGCGACCCTGCCAGCGGCTGTCGCAAATGAGGGCGACACTTCGCGAAAGGCACGCCAGGGTGTTACGGCGCACCTTCCGACACTCCGCCTCCGTCTGAACCGTGACGGACTCCCCCCGAGTCCGCCACTGGAGGCTAGGCGGCGGCAGCGGATGTAAAGGTCCGCTGCCGACTAAGCTTCGTCTAATCAATTCAGGGCGGCAGCGGATGTAAAGGTCCACTGCCGACTACGCTTCGTCAAATCAAGTCAGGGCTATGCGACAGCGGATGTAAAAGTCCGCTGCCGATAGCGCTGTGTCACATCCGGGTAATGCGGCGGCGGATGTAAAGGTCCG
Organism: Vanessa cardui; assembly: GCF_905220365.1. Taxonomy (NCBI): domain Eukaryota; kingdom Metazoa; phylum Arthropoda; class Insecta; order Lepidoptera; family Nymphalidae; genus Vanessa; species Vanessa cardui. The sequence continues at coordinate 23,163 of NC_061149.1, forward strand.
CCGCCGCTGCGTCAAGTCAGGTCATAGCAACCGGCCAAGATGGTCGCGGCGCCGCCGACCGGGTCTCCGTCGGCGCAGCGGGAGGGAGTTAGGATCGTCCTCCCGCTGTCGCTCCGCCTCCTCCTTCGCGGACATTACGGCTTCGCTGAAGACCCGTAACGCCGCCCAGGCCTCTTCACTCGCGACCATCTTTCTAATTAGGGCCGGAAGCGATAGGTCCGCTCCAATGGCCGTGGACAGGACTGCGCGAGGCTCCGCCCAGGCTGGGCACTCTGCGCGCGTGTGCTCGGCCGTGTCCACGGCTCCGTCGTCGCAATGAAGACACACCACCGACGGCTCTCTCCCGACCACTTCGCACAGGTATTTGGCGAAGCAGCCGTGACCGGTTATGAGCTGCGTCAGGTGGTACGTCAGTGGGCCGTGCTTGCGCTCGACCCACTCTCTCAACACGGGCCGGATCGCCGCTACGAGTTCCCCACTGGCATCCGGAACTCGCAGCCGATCCTCCCACTTCTCCATGAGGCGGCGTCTTGCCTCCTCCCTCCACTGCTGTACCTCACGCAGTAGCGGTCCGTTCCCGCTCGCTCTTGCCGCCTTGACCCGCCAGTAGACACTCGAGTTGATCTCGGCCTCGAGGTCCCATGGCGGGCTTCCGGACAGCAAGCCGGCCGCGGTGAATGACACCGTCCGGTACGCCCGAGCCGCCCTGAGCGCCATCGCCCGCTGCGGACGTCGCAGCGAGGCGACGTTGACGCGATTGCTCAGAGCGTCCGCCCATATTGGCGCACCGTATAGTGCCATCGAACGCACCACGCCGGAGTACAGCCGTCTGCAGGAACCGCCCGGTCCACCGACGTTGGGCAAAATCCGCCCCAACGCTCCGGCTGCAGCCACCAGTCTTGGGGCCAAGCGCCGGAAGTGCTCCTCAAACTTCCACCTGCCATCGAGGACGAGTCCCAGGTACTTCATCGTCGACCCGATGGTGATGGAAGTTCCGCCGACTGTTATGGACATGCCCTGAGGTGGCACGTTCCGAGGTCCATGAAAGACTAGGGCCTCGGATTTGTGCAAGGCCACCTCAAGGCCCAGAGCACGGATGCGGTGGACCGCATGTGCCACTCCCGCCGTGGCAAGATACGCCGCCTCCCGATGGGTACTGCCGCGGGCCGACACGAGGGTGTCGTCAGCGTAGCAGGTCACGCTGACCCCCCGCAACGTGGCCCCGCGCAGCACCCAATCGTAGCCGATGTTCCACAGTAGTGGCCCCAAAACCGAGCCCTGTGGAACACCGCAGGTCATAGCCCTCCTGCTATCTCCCTCCATCGTCGGGAACACCACCGCCCTACCCGAGAAGTAGTCGGCGATGGTTCGTCGCAGATAGTCCGGAACGTTGTGGTATCTGAGAGCTTCCAGTACCACTTCCCAGGGCAGAGTGTTGAAGGCGTTGGAAATATCCAACGACACTGCCAGCAACACCCCACCCCGAGAGACCTCCTCCTCTGCGACCTCCCTCAGTCTGGCGACTGCGTCCAGCGTCGAGCGGCCCCGGCGAAAGCCGAACTGCCACTCGCTCAAGCCTGGCTCCATGCTACCGACTAGACGGGCTGCGATTATACGCTCAAAGAGCTTACCCGCTTCGTCGAGCAGCACGATGGGCCGGTAGGCCGACGGCTGATCGGGGTCTCGTCCCTCCTTGCGGATGAGAACGAGCTTACCCGTTTTCCACCGATTCGGGAACCTACCCTGAGCCAGACAGGCCGAGAACAGTTGGCACATGCCATCGCCCAACTCCTCCGACGCGATCGCCAGGGCGCGCCCCGGTATCCCGTCAGGCCCGGGGGCTGTCCTCTTCGAGCGAAGCTTCAGGACAGCCGCGCACAACTCCGCCTCGGTAACCGGGGACGCCTGGTCCGGCACCTCCCTCACGATCAACCTAACCTTTTTTTTTTTTTTTTTTTTTTTTTTTTTTTTTGTTTTACGAGGAGGAAAGGCATTTACGCCTCCCGCCCGGCCGGGGGACCGGGACGGGTATGTGGGACTCGACCGGGGCCATAAGGGCCCCGTGCCAGGGCAGAAGGCCCTGTCCTACCCACTAAAACCTCCTCGGGTTTCCACCGTACCGCGTGATGGAGGGGCTACGGGAACGCTAGAGCATACTTCCGCGGCCCCCCCGCGGCGACCGCCGTGAGGCGGTCAAATCGTTGAATGCGCGCCCAAGGGCGCGCCTTCCTCCGTTGCCTCCGTCCAGTAAACGTGACGGACTCCCCCGAGTCCGCCACTGGAGGCTGGGCGCCAACAATGCTGACGCCCTGGTGGCGGCGGATAAGATGACAGGCTCCGCCGCCGACCATCGGTGTATCTCCACACCACACGGTGGACCACCACGCATCAGATGGTGGACCACCACTCCTCCTTCAGTGCTCGTAACGAGCCCTCCGCTCTATATATAAATATTTACAATACTTACAAATAATACAATATTTACAAATAATACAATATTTACATGTATACATATATTACATATATATACTCCTCCGCTAATTGCCAGCGAGGCCGCTCACATAGTCCACTCCGCTGTCCTCGGAGAAGTACTAGGAGCGACCCCGCGGCCTTCCTCCGCGTCAGTCTTAGCCGCGGCCGGCGAGCAAGCTCAAGCCGGCCCCGTTGCCCAGGGTGCGCCACGAGGAGGCGACTGACATGCACCCCACGATCAACCTTTTTTTTTTTTTTTTTTTTTTTTTTTTTTTTTTTTTTTTTTTTTTTTTTTTTTTTTTTTTTTTTTTTTTTTTGTTTTACTAGGAGGAAATGCATTTACGCATTCCGCCCGGTCGAAAGGGGGGACCGGGACGGATATGTGGGACTCCCGGGGCAGAAGGCCCCGTCCTACCCACTAAAACCTCCTAGGATTTCCGCCTTCACCGCAAGGCGGCAGGGCTACGGGAACGCACGTGGCTCACCACCGCGGCCCTGCCAGCGGTCGTCGCTGTAAATGGGCGACTCATCTCAAGAGCGTGCCAGGATGTTGCGGCACGCTTCCGTCTCCGCCTCCGTCAGAACCGTGACGGACTCCCCCGAGTCCGCCACTGGAGGCTAGGCGGCAGCGGGTGTAAAGGTCCGCTGCCGACTACGTTGCGTCAAGTCAAAACAGGGCCATGCGGCAGCAGATGTAAAAGTCCGCTGCCGATAGCGCTGTGTCACGTCCGGGTTGTGCGGCGGCGGATGTAAAGGTCCGCCGCCGCTGTGTCAGATCGGGTCAAGGCAACCGGCCTAGGTGGTCGCGGCGTCGTCGACCAGGTCTCCGTCGACGCAACGGGAGGGAGTTGGTGTCGTCCTCCCGCTGTCGTTCCGCCTTCTCCTTGGCGGACATTACGACCTCGCTGAAGGTGCGTAATGCCGCCCACGCCTCTTCACTCGCGACCATCTTGCGCACTAAGGCCGGAAGCGAGATGTCTGGTCCAATGGCCGTGGACAGGGCTGCGCGAGGCTCCGCCCAGGCTGGGCACTCTGCGCGCGTGTGCTCGGCCGTGTCCACGGCTCCGTCGTCGCAATGGAGACATACCACTGACGGCTCTCTCCCGACCACCTCGCACAAGTACTTGGCGAAGCAGCCGTGACCGGACATGAGCTGCGTCAGGTGGTACGTCAGTGGGCCGTGCTTGCGTTCGACCCACTCTCTCAGAACCGGGCGGATGGCCGCCACGAGCTCCCCGCCGGCATCCGGAACTCGAAGCCGATCCGCCCACCTCTCCATCAGGCGGCGTCTTGCCTCCTCCCTCCACTGTTGGACTAGGGGGGGGTTGCCATCTGCCCTTGCCGCCTTGACCCGCCAGTAGACGCTCGAGTTGATCTCGGCCTCGAGGTCCCATGGCGGGCTTCCGGACAGCAAGCCGGCCGCGGTGTATGACACCGTCCGGTACGCCCGAGCCGCCCTGAGCGCCATCGCCCGCTGCGGACGTCGCAGAGAGGCGACGTTGCGAGCGCTCAGAGCGTCCGCCCATATTGGCGCACCGTAGAGTGCCATCGAGCGCACCACGCCGGAGTACAGACGCCTGCACGAACTCCCTGGTCCACCTACGTTGGGCAGAATCCGCCCCAGCGCTCCGGCTGCAGCCACCAGTCTCGGGGCCAAGCGCCGGAAATGCTCCTCGAACTTCCACCTGCCATCGAGGACGAGTCCCAAGTACTTCATCGTCGACCCGATGGGGATGGAAGTTCCGCCGACCGTCAACACCATGCCCGGAGGTGGCGCGTTCCGAGGACCATGAAAAGCAAGGGCCTCGGACTTGTGCAAGGCCACCTCGAGGCCCAGGGCACGGATGCGGTGGACCGCATGTGCGACGCCGGCTGTGGCGAGATAAGCCGCCTCCCGGTGGGTACTGCCGCGGGCCGACACGAGGGTGTCGTCAGCGTAACATGTGACGCTGACCCCCCGCAACGTGGCCCCGCGCAGCACCCAGTCATACCCGATGTTCCACAGGAGAGGACCCAGTACAGAGCCCTGTGGAACACCGCAGGTCATGACCCTCCTTCCGAAACCGTCTTGCGTGGGGAATACCACCGCCCTGCCCGAAAAGTAATCGGCGATGGTTCGTCGGAGGTAGCCCGGCACATTGTGGTAGTGCAGAGCCTCCAGTATGACCTCCCAGGGCAGAGAGTTGAAGGCGTTGGCTATGTCCAACGAGACAGCCAACAAAACTCCACCCTGCGTCACCTCCTCCTCTGCCAGGTCCCTGACCTTGGCGATCGCGTCCAGCGTCGAGCGGCCGGGGCGGAAGCCATACTGCCGCTCGTTGAGGCCCGGCTCCATGCTGTCGACTAGGCGGACGGCGAGCACACGCTCGAAGAGCTTGCTCACCTCGTCGAGCAGCACGATTGGGCGGTAGGCCGACGGCTGATCGGGGGCTCGTCCCTCCTTACGGATGAGTACGAGCTTACCCGTTTTCCACCTATGCGGAAACCTACCTTGAGCCAGGCAGGCGGAGAAGAGCTGGCGGACGCTATCGCCCAGGGCATCCAACGCGATCGACAGGGCGCGTCCCGGTATCCCGTCAGGCCCGGGGGCTGTCCTTTTAGAGCGAAGCTTGTGGACGGCCGCGCACAGTTCCGCCTCGGTAACCGGGGGTGCCAGGTCTCGTACTTCACTGCTGGGCCGTAGAGGGGCCATCGACGGCGGGACAAACTCGCCGCGCTCAGGAAAGAGCACACTCAATACTCTCTCCAGAACGTGCGGCTGGAGGGTGCTAGAGAGCGGGGGAGTCCAGGGTCGGAGTTTTTGTCTCACGACCCGGTACGGTCTCCCCCATGGGTCGCTCTCCAGCGTCGCGAGCCATTCTCGCCACGCATCCTCTTTCGCCTGGGCTATGGCCTTCTTGAGTTGATCGCAGGCGTCCCTGTAGGCGGTGTAAAAGGTCGCCTCCAGGTCGCGGTCACGCACACGTCTTCTCCTGCTCCTGGCGTACTGGCGGCGGGCCGCAACACAGGCTCTCCGCAGCTGGCGGAGTTCCGGCCGCCACCAATACACGCGGCGACGTGGAGCCTGAGGCTTGACTCTCGGCATCGCCACATCGCAAATGCGAAACAGGGCTGCGCCGAGTTGGTCAGCCTCTCGGTCGACCTGCGCCACCGGCTCGGTGCCGGCGCACCAGGCCTCCACGATTGCCGCCTCTTTTGCCAACTGGCTATCGAGGCGGCCCAGGCTCCACCGCGGACCTTCTGTCCGCTCAACAGCGGGCCGGACGACTGGAACCGCGGAGACATCGAATCGGATGTATCGATGATCCGATAGAGTCTCCACGGCCGTCTCCACCCTCCACTCTTGAACACGGCGGGCTAGGGCGATGGACGCGAACGTAACGTCCACGATCGACTCGCCCTGCTGCCGCACGCACGTGCTCTCCGACCCACTGTTGATCACCGCGAGACCGAGCGAGACCGCCCACTCTTCCAGCGCCTCGCCTCTGGCGTCTGTCGCAGGGGAACCCCAAGCCGTAGATTTGGCGTTGAAGTCCCCCGCAACTAGCACCGGGTTAGGCGATGCTTGCCCGATCAGAGCCCCGACCTCGACGAGCAGCTGTTCAAACTCCGCGAGACTCCGATTGGGCGAGGCGTAGACGCCCACGGTCATCACACTCCCGATCACCGCGACCACGAACCCTCTGCCCCTGACTACCCCTTCGATAGCAGGGGAACCAGCGACGGCAGGGGCGACGATTGCCACCACTCCTTCGTGGTCGGAGACCCAGTCGTCCCGTAAATGAACGACGTAGGGCTCCGATACCACCGCAATGTCGATTTGCCACTCTGCCATGCTTTGGACTAGGAGGTCCTGAGCTCTGGCAGAGTGGTTTAAATTGGCCTGAAGACAACGCAGAGCCATTAGTGCGATGTCTCCATTGGCTCCTCCACGGTCCGTTGGGACGCGGTGACGGGCCTCTTCGCCACCGTTCCTCTGGCTTTACCTCGCGTAGGGCGGGTTCTGTTCGTAGGACACGCCCTGCTGCCGATGGCATGCGCCGCCGGTTTGCCAGCCGCTGAGCATATGGCGCAGCTTGCTTCTGCGGCTGTACAATCTCGGGCCTTGTGGTCAGCCCGACCGCAGCGGAAGCACAGACGGCTGCGGTCGACGTCCCTGTCGCACTTGGCCCCCATGTGGCCTCCCTCGAGGCATTTGTAGCAGCGGAGCGGCCTCGGCTCGAGCAACAGCACCCGCGCCGAGATCCACCCCACCTTAACCCTGCCAGTTGCCAATATCTTTTTGGCCGCTGCGACTGGGCAGCTGAGCCACAGCGACCTGCAGCCGTTGAAGCCCCGAACGACCACGCCTGGCCTAATCGCTCCATCAGGGCAACCTCCTTCTGCGGCGACCGCCGCCACTACTTCCTCCGCCGAGACCGCATCGTCCAGATCCATGACGCGTATCTCGACACATTTGGTAGGCCGATGGATCTGGACTTCGTCCTTATCGAGGACCTCCCGGAGCTTGGCCGCTAGAGCGTCCGCCGCCTTCTCCGGTTCGTTCGTGCCCGGCGGCACTTCGAGCATCCTCGCCCCCGTGGCTGTTGTCCTGAAGCGCACGGAGGTGAGGCCGACCTCGCCGAGTTTGACACGGCTTTTGGCCTCAGCGAGAACGCTCTCGTACCTGACCCCTTTCTCCTCAGCACCGGGTTTCAGTGTGATCGTAATGACCGCGGTGCGAGGAGGGCGAAGCTTCCTTTGCCTAGGGGCTTTCTTCTTTCCCTTTGTATCTTTCGCCGGGTTTTTGGGCAGCTTGTTCGGTTGTTTGCGAACAACGGCCGCCCATGACATTCCGGAACTGACCGGCTTCGACGGCGCTGGAGGGACAGTTGTGTTACCCGCAGCTGCTGCTGCTTCTTGAGCAGCCATACTGGGCTTTGTCCTCTTCTTTTTCCCCTTTTTTTTGTTGACTTTTGGTTGAGCCGTTTTAGAGCTCCCAACTCTCTCCGTGTCCACAGCAGCGGGCGACTGCGTTGGAGTCGTCACCCGTGCAGCTGTAACCGCAGTCTGCGTCGTCTTTCGGTCTGCGGCCAGCGGAGGTCGCAGCCGGGGCTCCGGGAGGAGGCGCCGCTCGATGCCCTCCATCCGGGCATTCAGCATGTTGCCGAACTGCTCCCGGCTGGAGCGCAGCGCCTCCTCCATTACGCGCTGGATGGTTGCCTCGTCCATACTCGCAGGCTGTGTGCGCATCAGGGCCACTTCTCTTCTTAGCTCGGCCAACTGGCCCGAGAGCTGCGTGTTCGCAGCCTCCAGCCGCGCCACCTCTTCTGTCACGGTCAGGGCTCTCAGATCCGCAACTGCACCTTTAATGGTGTCAGCGGCAGTCTTCAGAGCCCTGACGAAGGTGCCCTTCAGGTTGCCCGATTTGTCGGCAACCTGAAGCACCACGTCAAGCGCTTCCTGGACCTTCGCGTCTAAGGCGGCTGACGTCTTCGGAATGTCGTTTTCGGTTATACCGATGGTCGGCGTGCGATTCCTCGAGCGAGCCGCCCTTTCCTCGATCGCCGCCTTGGCCGCTTCAGTGTATGCGGCCAGCGCATCCTCCGCTTCGTACCGCCGTTCTTTCTCCTTTTGGGAGCTGAGCTCATCTTGGGATTTGCCGAGCCCGACGTACATCCCATGAGTAGGCGGTCTGCCACGCCCTCTCTTACTCGAGGGCTTCAGCCACCTACTCACTGACGACTCCGAGAGTTCTGCGTCGCTAAAATGCGCGCTCGCATCACTCTCGGAGCCCGAGAAGCTGTCCGCCGTGCGGGGCCGCTTCTCCCCCTTCCTTCGCGTGTCTCGTCCGGTTTGCGTGGGAGACGGGCCTGACTCGGAGAGTCGTTCCAGTCTCACCACTGGGATTTTCTGTGCAGTTTCCTGCGTCTGTATTTTGCGCGCCATTGGGGCTTGCACTTCCACCTCCTTTGTACAACTTAAACTACTATTTACACCTAAATCTACTCCCACACTCTCCATCTCTATATCCTTTATGCTCGCCAAATGGTCATCGTGAAAAAGATCTAGTGCATCTTTGTCCCCTCCAGATTTCGATGCGGGACGGTCCGACCCGTGAAGCGGGTCGGAGAGGGAGTGACACCCTCCTGGAGAATTATTATTGTTAGAAGCACTCATATTTTAAAAAAGTTGCCGGGGCTGCCGGCGAGACGCAGTCATGACCGGAATACCCTCCGGCCATGCATCCCATCGCGCTGCGTCGCCACTTAGGATTCGGGTACACAATAAAAGAAAACACTATACAAAAGACTATACACCTAAAATAAACTTATTATTACTACATACTTAAAATATATATACACTCCTTCGTTACCACGGGGCCGCCGGTCCACTCTGAAAACAGAGAAAGACCGGGAGCGACCCGTGGCATGCCCTCCGCGTCAGTCTTAGCCGTGGCCGGCGAGCAAGCTCAAGCCGACCCCGTTGCCCAGGGTGCGCCACGAGGAGGCGACTGACATGCACCCCACCCCACGATCAACCTAACCTTTTTTTTTTTTTTTTTTTTGTTTTACTAGGAGGAAATGCATTTACGCATTCCGCCCGGTCGAAAGGGGGGACCGGGACGGATATGTGGGACTCCCGGGGCAGGAGGCCCCGTCCTACCCACTAAAACCTCCTAGGATTTCCGCCTTCACCGCAAGGCGGCAGGGCTACGGGAACGCACGTGGCTCACCACCGCGGCCCTGCCAGCGGTCGTCGCTGTAAATGGGCGACTCATCTCGAGAGCGTGCCAGGATGTTGCGGCACGCTTCCGTCTCCGCCTCCGTCAGAACCGTGACGGACTCCCCCGAGTCCGCCACTGGAGGCTGGGCGAAGGCAGCGGATGTAAAGTTCCGCTGCCGACTACGTTGCGTCAAGTCAAAACAGGGCCATGCGGCAGCAGATGTAAAGGTCCGCTGCCGATAGCGCTGTGTCACGTCCGGGTTTTGCGGCGGCGGATGTAAATGTCCGCCGCCGCTGTGTCAAATCAAGGTATACGGCCAAGATGGTCGCGGCGCCGCCGACCGGGTTTCCGTCGGCGCAGCGGGAGGGAGTTGGGATCGTCCTCCCGCTGTCGTTCCGCCTTCTCCTTCGCGGACATTACGGCTTCGCCGAAGACCCGTAATGCCGCCCACGCCTCTTCACTCGCGACCATCTTTCTGATGAGGGCCGGAAGCGACAGGTCTAATCCGATGGCCGTGGACAAGGCTGCGCGAGGCTCCGCCCAGGCTGGGCACACTGCGCGCGTGTGTTCGGCCGTGTCCACGGCTTCGTTGCCACAGTGGTGGCACGTCGGTGCAGGCTCTCTGCCGACCACATCACACAGGTATTTACCAAAACACCCGTGGCCGGTCAGGAGCTGCGTCAGGTGGTATGAGAGTGGACCGTGTTTGCACTCGACCCACTCTCTCAGAACAGGCCGAATGGCCGCCACGAGATCCCCGCCGGCATCCGGAACTCGCAGCCGTTCCCTCCACCTCTCCAGGAGGCGATGTCGGGCTTCCTCCCTCCACCGCTGGACTTGGGGTGTGTTCCCGCCTGCTCTTGCCGCCTTGACCCGCCAGTAGACGCTCGAGTTGATCTCGGCCTCGAGGTCCCATGGCGGGCTTCCGGACAGCAAGCCGGCCGCGGTGTATGACACCGTCCGGTACGCCCGAGCCGCCCTGAGCGCCATCGCCCGCTGCGGACGTCGCAGAGAGGCGACGTTGCGAGCGCTCAGAGCGTCCGCCCATATTGGCGCACCGTAGAGTGCCATCGAGCGCACCACGCCGGAGTACAGACGCCTGCACGAACTACCTGGGCCACCGACGTTGGGCAGAATCCGCCCCAGCGCTCCGGCTGCAGCCACCAGTCTCGGGGCCAAGCGCCGGAAGTGCTCCTCGAACTTCCACCTGCCATCGAGGACGAGTCCCAGGTACTTCATCGTCGACCCGATGGGGATGGAAGTTCCGCCGATTGTCAGTACCATGTCCGGAGGTGGCGCGTTCCGAGGACCATGAAAAGCAAGGGCCTCGGACTTGTGCAAGGCCACCTCGAGGCCCAGAGCACGGATGCGATGAACCACGTGCGCGACGCCAGCTGTGGCGAGGTAAGCTGCCTCCCGGTGGGTACTGCCGCGGGCCGACACGAGGGTGTCGTCAGCGTAGCATGTGACGCTGACCCCCCGCAGGGTGGCCCCGCGCAGCACCCAGTCGTACCCGATGTTCCACAGGAGAGGACCCAGTACAGAGCCCTGTGGAACACCGCAGGTCATGACCCTCCTTCCGAAACCGTCTTGCGTGGGGAATACCACCGCCCTGCCCGAAAAGTAATCGGCGATGGTTCGTCGGAGGTAGCCCGGCACATTGTGGTAGTGCAGAGCCTCCAGAATGACCTCCCAGGGCAGAGAGTTGAAGGCGTTGGCTATGTCCAACGAGACAGCCAACAAAACTCCACCCTGCGTCACCTCCTCCTCTGCCATGTCCCTGACCCTGGCGATCGCGTCCAGCGTCGAGCGGCCGGGGCGGAAGCCATACTGCCGCTCGTTGAGGCCCGGCTCCATGCTGTCGACTAGGCGGACGGCGAGCACACGCTCGAAGAGCTTGCTCACCTCGTCGAGCAGCACGATTGGGCGGTAGGCCGACGGCTGATCGGGGGCCCGTCCCTCCTTGCGGATGAGTACGAGCTTACCCGTTTTCCACCTATGCGGAAACCTACCTTGAGCCAGGCAGGCGGAGAAGAGCTGGCGAACGCTCTCACCCAAGGCATCCAATGCGATCGACAGGGCGCGTCCCGGTATCCCGTCAGGCCCGGGGGCTGTCCTTTTTGAGCGAAGCTTGTGGACGGCCGCGCACAGTTCCGCCTCGGTAACCGGGGGTGCCAGGTCTCGTTCGTCACTTCTGGGCCGTAGAGGGGCCATCGACGGTGGGACGAACTCGCCGCGCTCAGGAAAGAGCACACTCAATACTCTCTCCAGAACGTGCGGGTGGAGGGTGCTAGAGAGCGGGGGAGTCCAGGGTCGGAGTTTTTGTCTCACGACCCGGTACGGTCTCCCCCATGGGTCGCTCTCCAGCGTCGCGAGCCATTCTCGCCACGCATCCTCTTTCGCCTGGGCTATGGCCTTCTTGAGTTGATCGCAGGCGTCCCTGTAGGCGGTGTAAAAGGTCGCCTCCAGGTCGCGGTCACGCACACGCCTTCTCCTGCTCCTGGCGTACTGGCGGCGAGCCGCAACACAGGCTCTCCGCAGCTGGCGGAGTTCCGGCCGCCACCAATACACGCGGCGACGTGGAGCCTGAGGCTTGACTCTCGGCATCGCCACATCGCAAATGCGAAACAGGGCTGCGCCGAGTTGGTCAGCCTCTCGGTCGACCTGCGCCACCGGCTCGGTGCCGGCGCACCAGGCCTCCACGATTGCCGCCTCTTTTGCCAACTGGCTATCGAGGCGGCCCAGGCTCCACCGCGGACCTTCTGTCCGCTCAACAGCGGGCCGGACGACTGGAACCGCGGAGACATCGAATCGGATGTATCGATGATCCGATAGAGTCTCCACGGCCGTCTCCACCCTCCACTCTTGAACACGGCGGGCTAGGGCGATGGACGCGAACGTAACGTCCACGATCGACTCGCCCTGCTGCCGCACGCACGTGCTCTCCGACCCACTGTTGATCACCGCGAGACCGAGCGAGACCGCCCACTCTTCCAGCGCCTCGCCTCTGGCGTCTGTCGCAGGGGAACCCCAAGCCGTAGATTTGGCGTTGAAGTCCCCCGCAACTAGCACCGGGTTAGGCGATGCTTGCCCAATCAGAGCCCCGACCTCGACGAGCAGCTGTTCAAACTCCGCGAGACTCCGATTGGGCGAGGCGTAGACGCCCACGGTCACCACACTCCCGATCACCGCGACCACGAACCCTCTGCCCCTGACTACCCCTTCGATAGCAGGGGAACCAGCGACGGCAGGGGCGACGATTGCCACCACTCCTTCGTGGTCGGAGACCCAGTCGTCCCGTAAATGAACGACGTAGGGCTCCGATACCACCGCAACGTCGATTTGCCACTCTGCCATGCTTTGGACTAGGAGGTCCTGAGCTCTGGCAGAGTGGTTTAAATTGGCCTGAAGACAACGCAGAGCCATTAGTGCGATGTCTCCATTGGCTCCTCCACGGTCCGTTGGGACGCGGTGACGGGCCTCTTCGCCACCGTTCCTCTGGCTTTACCTCGCGCAGGGCGGGTTCTGTTCGTAGGACACGCCCTGCTGCCGATGGCATGCGCCGCCGGTTTGCCAGCCGCTGAGCATATGGCGCAGCTTGCTTCTGCGGCTGTACAATCTCGGGCCTTGTGGTCAGCCCGACCGCAGCGGAAGCACAGACGGCTGCGGTCGACGTCCCTGTCGCACTTGGCCCCCATGTGGCCTCCCTCGAGGCATTTGTAGCAGCGGAGCGGCCTCGGCTCGAGCAACAGCACCCGCGCCGAGATCCACCCCACTTTAACCCTGCCAGTTGCCAATATCTTTTTGGCCGCTGCGACTGGGCAGCTGAGCCACAGCGACCTGCAGCCGTTGAAGCCCCGAACGACCACGCCTGGCCTAATCGCTCCATCAGGGCAACCTCCTTCTGCGGCGACCGCCGCCACTACTTCCTCCGCCGAGACCGCATCGTCCAGATCCATGACGCGTATCTCGACACATTTGGTAGGCCGATTGATCTGGACTTCGTCCTGATCGAGGACCTCCCGGAGCTTGGCCGCTAGAGCGTCCGCCGCCTTCTCCGGTTCGTTCGTGCCCGGCGGCACTTCGAGCATCCTCGCCCCCGTGGCTGTTGTCCTGAAGCGCACGGAGGTGAGGCCGACCTCGCCGAGTTTGACACGGCTTTTGGCCTCAGCGAGAACGCTCTCGTACCTGACCCCTTTCTCCTCAGCACCGGGTTTCAGTGTGATCGTAATGACCGCGGTGCGAGGAGGGCGAAGCTTCCTTTGCCTAGGGGCTTTCTTCTTTCCCTTTGTTTCTTTCGCCGGGTTTTTGGGCGGCTTGTTCGGTTGTTTGCGAACAACGGCCGCCCATGACATTCCGGAACTGACCGGCTTCGACGGCGCTGGAGGGACAGTTGTGGTACCCGCAGCTGCTGCTGCTTCTTGAGCAGCCATACTGGGCTTTGTCCTCTTCTTTTTCCCCTTCTTTTTGGTGACTTTTGGTTGAGCTGTTTTAGAGCTCCCAGCTCTCTCTGTGTCCACAGCGGCGGGCGACTGCGATGGAGTCGTCACCCGTGCAGCTGTAACCGCAGTCTGCGTCGTCTTTCGGTCTGCGGCCAGCGGAGGTCGCAGCCGGGGCTCCGGGAGGAGGCGCCGCTCGATGCCCTCCATCCGGGCATTCAGCATGTTGCCGAACTGCTCCCGGCTGGAGCGCAGCGCCTCCTCCATTACGCGCTGGATGGTTGCCTCGTCCATACTCGCAGGCTGTGTGCGCATCTGGGCCACTTCTCTTCTTAGCTCGGCCAACTGGCCCGAGAGTTGCGTGTTCGCAGCCTCCAGCCGCGCCACCTCTTCTGTCACGGTCAGGGCTCTCAGATCCGCAACTGCACCTTTAATGGTGTCAGCGGCAGTCTTCAGAGCCCTGACGAAGGTGCCCTTCAGGTTGCCCGATTTGTCGGCAACCTGAAGCACCACGTCAAGCGCTTCCTGGACCTTCGCGTCTAAGGCGGCTGACGTCTTCGGGATATCGTTCTCGGTTATACCGATTGTTGGCGTGCGATTCCTCGAGCGAGCCGCCCTTTCCTCGATCGCCGCCTTGGCCGCTTCAGTGTATGCGGCCAGCGCATCCTCCGCTTCGTACCGCCGTTCTTTCTCCTTTTGGGAGCTGAGCTCAGCTTGTGATTTGCTGAGCCCGACGTATATCCCGTGAGTAGGCGGTCTGCCACGCCCTCTCTTACTCGAGGGCTTCAACCACCTACTCACTGACGACTCCGAGAGTTCTGTGTCGCTAAAATGCGCGCTCGCATCGCTCTCGGAGCCCGAGAAGCTGTCCGCCGTGCGGGACCGCTTCTCCCCTTTCCTTCGAGTGTCTCGTCCGGTTTGTGTGGGAGACGGGCCCGACTCGGAGAGTCGTTCCAGTCTCACCACTGGGATTTTCCGGGCAGTTTCCTGCACCTGTATTTTGCGCGCCATTGGGGCTTGCACTTCCACCTCCTTTGTACAACTTAAACTACTATTTACACCTAAATCTACTCCCACACTCTCCATCTCTGTATCCTTTATGCTCGCCAAATAGTCATCGTTAAAAAGCTGTAGTGCGACTTTGTCCCCTCCAGATTTCGATACGGGACTGTCCGACCCGTGAAGCGGGTCGGAGAGGGAGTGACACCCTCCTGGAGAATTAATATTATTAGTAGCACTCATATTCAAAAAAGTTGCCGGGGCTGCCGGCGTGACGCAGTCATGACCGGAATACCCTCCGGCCATGCATCCCATCGCGCTGCGTCGCCACTTAGGATTCGGGTACACAATAAAAAGAAAACACTATACAAAAGACTATACACCTAAAATAAACTTATTATTACTACATACTTAAAATATATATACACTCCTTCGTTACCACGGGGCCGCCGGTCCACTCTGAAAACAGAGAAAGACCGGGAGCGACCCGTGGCATGCCCTCCGCGTCAGTCTTAGCCGTGGCCGGCGAGCAAGCTCAAGCCGGCCCCGTTGCCCAGGGTGCGCCACGAGGAGGCGACTGACATGCACCCCAACCTAACCTAACCTTTTTTTTTTTTTTTTTTTTTTTTTTTTTTTTTTTTTTTTTTTTTTTTTTTTTTTTTTTTCCGATGGGGAATGCATTTACGCATACCCGCGAGTCCGGGGGTCTCCGCGGGTTATGTGGGACTCGGCAAAAGGCCCCTACCCACTAAACCCCACCGGCGCTCCGTCTTCGCTTGACTGACAGGAGGCTGGGAATCCGGTTTGCATCCAGCCCCCCGTCGGCGACCGCCCGCCCTATGGCAGACCCCTCACACCCCCCCGAATGGGGGCGGACACTGTGATGGCCGGAGCGCACGACCATCACCAGTCGTGGCAGGTGTGCGTTGTGACGCGGGCGGCGGCGACCCCGCGCCGCCCGCCCGCCGCACTCCCCCAGGGGCGGGCGAAGGTGGACGCCGTGTGCGCCGCCTTCCGCCCCTTACCCTTCTGCGGAGCTGTGACGCGAGGGGATCGTTCTCGCGCCCACGCTCCGCCGCCTCCTTCTGTGACATTACGTCTTCACAAAAGGAGGCGACGGCAGCCCACGACTCCTCGCTCCCCAACATGGCAACGATCACACCGGGGAGCGAGAGGTCGCTTCCGCTGACAGCCACCAGCTCACGGCGGCGCTCGGCCCACGATGGACACACCTCCAGGGTGTGCTCTGCCGAGTCCACCGCGGCCCCACACTGATGGCACGACGGGGTCTCCTCCCTCCCGATCCGGTGCAGGTACGACCCGAAGCAGCCGTGCCCGGACAGCACCTGGACCAGACGGAAGGAGAGGGAGCCGTGCGAGCGATCGAGCCAATCTCTGAGCACGGGCCCGATCGCGTCCAGGGTCCTTCGGCCGAACGTGGCGGAGGCGAGGTCCGCCTTCCAATGCTGGATGACCGCGACCCTCGCTCCCTGACGAACAGCCTCCCGCTTTGCCCCGTCGGGGCACCGGCCGAGCGCTCGCTGCTCCGCCGTCCACTCGTAGACTCTGGCGAGCACCCACGCCTCGAGCTCCCAAGGAGGAGTGCCCGCCAGAGCGCACGCCGCCGCGAAGCTTACCGTGCGGTATGCTCTCGCCACCCGCTGGGCAATGGCCCTTTGGGCCCTTCGGAGGGCTGCCGCATTCTCCCTCCTATGGAGCGCGTCCGCCCATATCGGGGCTCCGTAAAGGGCCATGCTCTTCAGTATGCCGGCATATAGTCGCCGGCATCGATCCCCGGGTCCCTCGAGGTTTGGGAGGAGCCAGGAGAAGGCTCCCGCGGTCCGCAACAGGCGCGTCGACAGCCCACTGAAGTGAGGACCGAAGCGCCACCTGTTGTCGAGGATCAGGCCCAGATATTTCATGTGGGCCTGCACCACAATGGGGACGCCCGCCACGTGTATGTGGGCGTCCGGCGGCTGGCGTTGCCGAGGTCCGTGAAAGAAGACGGCCTCGGTCTTGGGCAACGCCACCGTCAACCCTAGGCGGGAGATCCTGTCCGCCACCAAGGATCCTCCCGCCGAGGCCAGGCTGGCCGACTCCTCGAAGTTTCTCCCCCGAGCAGTCAGAAGAGTGTCATCTGCATAGCAAATGACCGACGTGCCTCGGGGGAGGCGTCCTCTCAGGAGCCAGTCGAACCCGATGTTCCACAGGAGCGGTCCTAGGACGGAACCCTGTGGCACACCGGACTCGACGCCATACCGCCGTAGGCGGCCCGTCTTGTCGACGACGAGGACCGAACGGTCCTTGAGGTAGTCGGCCACGAGGCCCCGCAAATATGGGGGCACTCCGTGAAAACGGAGGGCCTCCAGGATGGTGGGGTGGGGGACAGAGTTGAAAGCGTTGGCTATGTCAAAAGACACAGCCAAAAGCCCGTCCCCCGCCTCCATCGCCTCTCTCACCTGCCCTCTCAGACGGGACAGGGCGTCGACCGTCGAACGCTCAGCCCGAAAGCCGAACTGAGCGTCCGACAGGTCTGGGCCAATCCCCCGGAGATGCCTCTTGAGGCGGGCGGCGAGTATCCTCTCGAACATCTTACCGACCTCATCAAGCAAGACGATGGGTCGGTATGCCGAGGGGGAGTCCACCGGCCGCCCTTCCTTCCGTAGGAGGCACAATTGGCCCTCCTTCCACGGTTTCGGGAACCTCTCGGACGCCAGACACGCTCCGAAAAGGTCCCGGAACCTGGCTCCCATTTGCGAGGCCGCGATGGCCACCACCTTTGCAGGGACGCCGTCCGGTCCTGGGGCCGTCTTCTTTCTGCGGAGGCAGAGGACCGCTTCCTCCAGCTCTTCCTCCGTAACTGGGGGGACCTCCTCCACCGTCGGAGCCGTATCGCGCGGGGGGCTCATTGCCGGAGGGGTGAAACCGTCCCGGGGGGGGAACAAGGACTGTACCACCCCGTCCAGCAGAGTCGGCTCGAGAGTCTCGGCAACTGGGGGACCATACGGCCGCAGCTTGTTCCGCGCCGCCTTGTACGGCCTCCCGAAAGGATCGTTGTCGAGATCCTCCAACATCTCCGACCTCGCGCGGTCTGGGGCGGCGGCGAGTTTCGCCTTAAAGACGGACTTCGCCTCTACGTATGATGCGTAGAGGCGGTCTTCATTGGCGAGATCGCGAGGGCGCCGCCGCCGGCTCCTGGTGTACTTTCTCCTGGCCGCCACGCAGGCGGCCCGGAGAGTCGCCAACTCCTCGGACCACCAGTACACGGCTCGTCGAGGGGGCGGGCGGTGAGACCGAGGCATGCTGGAATTGCACACCTCGGTCAAGGAGTCCCTCAGCTGGGCCGCCGCGGCATCGACACCACGGATGTCGACAGTGAGCGGCGTGAGCCAATCCTGGACGAAGGCCGCCTCTCCTGCGGCCTCCTGGTCCAAGCGGGTGAGCGCCCATCTCGGGAAAGGTGATTGGCCCCCAGTACGGGCTCCACGGGAGCCCCGGATGGAGACGTCGAACCGCACATATCGGTGGTCCGAGAGAGTCTCCACCAGCTCCACCCGCCAGTCCACAACATGGGTCGCCAGAGAAGGAGTGGCAAAGGCGAGGTCCACGATCGAGCCCCCCTCCCGCCGAACGCAGGTGTGCACTGTCCCTCTATTCAGAAGGGACAGGCCTGACGCCACCGACCACGACTCCACCTCGCGGCCCCTCGCGTCAGTGGATCGGTTACCCCAGACCACTGACTTGGCGTTGAGGTCGCCCACCACCAGGACCCGGCGTTGCTCCGCTCTGCCGGCCACCATAGCGAGGACATAGAGAAAACTCTCAAAGTCCACCAGGGGACGGTTGGGGGAGAAATACACCCCAATGAGAGCTATGTCCCCCCACGCAGCGGCCACATATCCCGGCCCCTTCTCTATTAGCGAGATGGGAGGGGAGTCTGTGGAAGACCGCGCAACCAACGCCACCGAGCTGTCCTCGTCTCCCAGCCAGTTGCGTGGGACTGAGTAAGGCTCGGCGACGACCGCCACGTCAACCAACCACTCGGCAAAGGTTTGGACCAGCAAGTCCTGGGCCGCTTTGCAGTGGTTGGTATTCGCCTGGAGAATGCGATGGAGCCTGGCCATCATGTGATCATCGCACTCTCTCCCTCGGTAGCCGGCGCTGTAACTGGAGTCGCAGTGACGGCGGCAGCGGCAGGTCGAGTTGGCACCTGCGCTTGTCCCTTCCTTGGGGGAGGATTGCATTGTTTCCCCCCCATTACGTGGCCGGCTGGTCGGCCACTGGCAGTGCACACCGCGCAGCGTGGCGTGGCAGCACTGCACTCTGACGCCTTGTGCCCCGCTTCCCCGCAGCGGCAGCAGAGCTCTGACCTGTCCACTCGGGATGGGCACAGAGCTCTGGTGTGTCCGATTCCGAAGCACCTGAAGCAACGGAAAGGTCGGTCCTCAAGTGCTCGGACCACGGCCACACAAAACCCTACCGGGAGCCGCCTCTTGGCCAGTACGGCCTTTGCTGCGACAATCGGGCATTTCAGCCGAATAGCCCCCAGACCACCGCGGCCAGGCTTGATAGCTCCGCCCTGTATTGCTGCAACGTCGCAGCCACCTGCAAAAGCTACTGCAGCCAGCACTTCCTCTTTTGTGACCGAGTCGTCTAAGTCGGTCAACTCCAGCGTCACAGTTTTTGTTGGCCTGGCAACCTTGACCACGTCCGCTATGACCTCCTGCAATTTGTTAGCGAAGAGGTCGGCATTGGCGCCGCCCTGGGCCCCCGGAAACTCGAAGAGTCGAGCTCCAGTTTGGGTTCGGCGGCACTTTACTAAACCAATGCCCAGTGCGGCCGGGTTAGCATTCGTACGAGCCCGTTTCAGGACAGACTCATACGTTTCGCCCTTCTCCTTAGCGTCCGTAGTGAGCGTCACTACGACGGCCGCGGTTTTGGGGGGAACAAGTTTCCTCCTATTCGGCTTAGGGGCTGTTTTCTCCCCCTTGCTCGTTCCTTTAGACGAGCCGGAAGGAACATTGGCGGAGGCAGCGGGCAGCACTGACTTTTTGGCGCCTCTCTTCTTCTTCTTCCTCCTGACCACCTCAGTCCACTCGTTGGACGGAGTGCTAGCGGGAAGGAAAGCATCTTCCGTCTGGGACGAGGGTGCAGCCGCGTCGGTCGTAGCCGGTCGACCCACAGTCTTTTTCCCCTTTCCTTTGCCTTTAGCGGGTTTAGGGGTCGGGGGAGGAGGAGGAGCCATCACGTCCGGGGGAGCGGCGGAGGCTGAAACAGTCCTGTCCGCTGCCAGCGGCGGCCTGACACGTTTTTCAGGCAGGAGCCTGTCCTCAATACCTGCGATGCAGGCCCGCGTGAATGCCCTCTCCTCCATCATGATCCTGCGGATGGTTTCCTCAAGGCTGGAGGAGGAGAGCTCTACCGCCATTGCAGAAGGCGGGGCCTGGACAGGCCGTCCCACAGCTTCAGCGAGTTTCGTGTGGAGATCGCTGACCTCCTTCGTTAGGCAGTCCACCCTCTTTTGGAGCTGCCTTACCTCATCGGTCGTTGTGCGGTGCACCAACTCCCCGATTATGCCACGAAGACTGGCAGCTCGGCATTTCAGGGCCTTTTGGAAAGTCCCCTTTAGATTCGAGGACTTTGAGGCTACCCTGGCAATCTCCTCTTGGTCCTCTTCGGCCATCTTCTCCAGTTCCGCTAAGGAGTGATCCGTGTACGAGACATTTGACGAACCATAGTCCGCCTTGGCTCGGCGCACGCGTGCCTGGGCCTCCTTAGCGGCGACCTCCTCTTCCAACTCCTGTTGGATTCGTGCCCTGTTCGCCCCGTTTAAGTAACTTGGGGCGTCCAGCAGACCCACCTCATGGGTGATGCTAGGGTAGGGCTTTAAAGCCTTGGTCCTCTTTTTCGGGTTACTCTTGGCTGAATCCGAGGAACACGCCGAACTCTGCCTCAAGTAAGCCCGCTTTTTTGCCTGTCGATCAGCCAGCTCCACCGCAAAGGCGTCAGTGTCGGATCCCGACATGTCCGCATCCCTGCTGACCAGGCTCGCCGCAGATGGTGGACGGCTATCCTCCAACGCCAAAGCGTTTTCCGGGGTGGCCCCGAGAAGGGCCGTTTTGGGTTGGCCCTGAGAAGGGCCTTTTGGTTGGCCCTGAGAAGGGCCTTTGGGTTGGCCCTGAGAAGGGCCTTTTGGTTGGCCCTGAGAAGGGCCTTTTGGGAGGAAACGCCCGGAGGCGTCCCGCAGAGGTTTAGACATTGTCAAACAAGACAGACGGGGTGGTGCCCGCTCGACCTCAACCTGGGGTCCAGGGAGAGAGCTGGGCAACCGCAAAGATAGTACTCCGGCAAGTCGTATACTACCAGACAAACAAGACAAACAAGACAGACGGGGTAGTGCCCGCTCGACCTCAACCTGGGGTCCAGGGAGAGAGCTGGGCAACCGCAAAGATAGTACTCCGGCAAGTCGTATACTACCAGACAGCGCACTTTAGCCACCCGTCTCTGCCACTGCGTTACCGTGGACAGAGCGGGGCCCAGGGGACACGACGAGGACGTATGCGCATGGAGGGTCCCCCAACCTAACCTAACCTTTTTTTTTTTTTTTTTTTTTTTTGTTTTACGAGGAGGAAAGGCATTTACGCCTCCCGCCCGGCCGGGGGACCGGGACGGGTATGTGGGACTCGACCGGGGCCATAAGGGCCCCGTGCCAGGGCAGAAGGCCCTGTCCTACCCACTAAAACCTCCTCGGGTTTCCACCGTACCGCGTGATGGAGGGGCTACGGGAACGCTAAAGCATACTTCCGCGGCCCCCCCGCGGCGACCGCCGTGAGGCGGTCAAATCTTTGAATGCGCGCCCTAGGGCGCGCCTTCCTCCGTTGCCTCCGTCCAGTAAACGTGACGGACTCCCCCGAGTCCGCCACTGGAGGCTGGGCGCCAACAATGCTGACGCCCTGGTGGCGGCGGATAAGATGACAGGCTCCGCCGCCGACCACCGGTGTATCTCCACACCTGACGGTTGTCCACCACGTGTGAAATGGTGGACCACCCCTCCTTCAACGCTCATAACGAGCCCTCCGCTATATACATACATATATATATACACATTTATACAACTATTTACAATATTTACATAAATACATATTATACATATATACATCTCCTCCGCTAATTGCCAGCGAGGCCGCTCACACAGTCCACTCCGCCACCGATCGGAGAAGTACTAGGAGCGACCCCGCGGCCTTCCTCCGCGTCAGTCTTAGCCGCGGCCGGCGAGCAAGCTCAAGCCGGCCCCGTTGCCCAGGGTGCGCCACGAGGAGGCGACTGACATGCACCCCAACCTTTTTTTTTTTTTTTTTTTTTTTTTTTTTTTTTTTTTTTTTTTTTGTTTTACTAGGAGGAAATGCATTTACGCATTCCGCCCGGCCGAAGGGGGACCGGGACGGATATGTGGGACTCCCGGGGCAGAAGGCCCCGTCCTACCCACTAAAACCTCCTAGGATTTCCGCCTCTCCGCAAGGCGGCAGGGCCACGGGAACGCGTTTGGCTCACCACCGCGACCCTGCCAGCGGCTGTCGCAAATGAGGGCGACACTTCGCGAAAGGCACGCCAGGGTGTTACGGCGCACCTTCCGACACTCCGCCTCCGTCTGAACCGTGACGGACTCCCCCCGAGTCCGCCACTGGAGGCTGGGCGGCGGCAGCGGATGTAAAGGTCCGCTGCCGACTATGCTTCGTCAATTCAATTGAAGAGGGCAGCGGATGTAAAGGTCCGCTGCCGACTGTGCTACGTCAATTCAGTTCAGGGCTATGCGACAGCGGATGTAAAAGTCCGCTGCCGATAGCGCTGTGTCACATCCGGGTAATGCGGCGGCGGATGTAAAGGTCCGCCGCCGCTGCGTCAAGTCAGGTCACAGCAACCGGCCAAGATGGTCGCGGCGCCGCCGACCGGGTCTCCGTCGGCGCAGCGGGAGGGAGTTAGGATCGTCCTCCCGCTGTCGCTCCGCCTCCTCCTTCGCGGACATTACGGCTTCGCTGAAGACCCGTAATGCCGCCCAGGCCTCTTCACTCGCGACCATCTTTCTAATGAGGGCCGGAAGCGATAGGTCCAATCCAATTACCGTGGACAGGGCTGCGCGAGGCTCCGCCCAGGCTGGGCACTCTGCGCGCGTATGCTCGGCCGTGTCCACGGCTCCGTCGTCACAATGATGACAGACCACCGACGGCTCTCTCCCGACCACTTCGCACAGGTATTTGGCGAAGCAGCCGTGACCGGTTATGAGCTGCGTCAGGTGGTACGTCAGTGGGCCGTGCTTACGCTCGACCCACTCTCGCAAAACGGGCCGGATCGCCGCCACGAGTTCCCCACTGGCATCCGGAACTCGCAGCCGATCCTCCCACTTCTCCATGAGGCGGCGTCTTGCCTCCTCCCTCCACTGCTGTACCTCGCGCAGTAGCGGTCCGTTCCCGCTCGCTCTTGCCGCCTTGACCCGCCAGTAGACACTCGAGTTGATCTCGGCCTCGAGGTCCCATGGCGGGCTTCCGGACAGCAAGCCGGCCGCGGTGAATGACACCGTCCGGTACGCCCGAGCCGCCCTGAGCGCCATCGCACGCTGCGGACGTCGCAGCGAGGCGACGTTGACGCGATTGCTCAGAGCGTCCGCCCATATTGGCGCACCGTATAGTGCCATCGAACGCACCACGCCGGAGTACAGCCGTCTGCAGGAACCGCCCGGTCCACCGACGTTGGGCAAAATCCGCCCCAACGCTCCGGCTGCAGCCACCAGTCTTGGGGCCAAGCGCCGGAAGTGCTCCTCAAACTTCCACCTGCCATCGAGGACGAGTCCCAGGTACTTCATCGTCGACCCGATGGTGATGGAAGTTCCGCCGACTGTTATGGACATGCCCTGAGGTGGCACGTTCCGAGGTCCATGAAAGACTAGGGCCTCGGATTTGTGCAAGGCCACCTCAAGGCCCAGAGCACGGATGCGGTGGACCGCATGTGCCACTCCCGCCGTGGCAAGATACGCCGCCTCCCGATGGGTACTGCCGCGGGCCGACACGAGGGTGTCGTCAGCGTAGCAGGTCACGCTGACCCCCCGCAACGTGGCCCCGCGCAGCACCCAATCGTAGCCGATGTTCCACAGTAGCGGCCCCAAAACCGAGCCCTGTGGAACACCGCAGGTCATAGCCCTCCTGCTATCTCCCTCCATCGTCGGGAACACCACCGCCCTACCCGAGAAGTAGTCGGCGATGGTTCGTCGCAGATAGTCCGGAACGTTGTGGTATCTGAGAGCTTCCAGTACCACTTCCCAGGGCAGAGTGTTGAAGGCGTTGGAAATATCCAACGACACTGCCAGCAACACCCCACCCCGAGAGACCTCCTCCTCTGCGACCTCCCTCAGTCTGGCGACTGCGTCCAGCGTCGAGCGGCCCCGGCGAAAGCCGAACTGCCACTCGCTCAAGCCTGGCTCCATGCTACCGACTAGACGGGCTGCGATTATACGCTCAAAGAGCTTACCCGCTTCGTCGAGCAGCACGATGGGCCGGTAGGCCGACGGCTGATCGGGGGCTCGTCTCTCCTTGCGGATGAGAACGAGCTTACCCGTTTTCCACCTATTCGGGAACCTACCCTGAGCCAGGCAGGCCGAGAACAGTTGGCACATGCCATCGCCCAACTCCTCCGACGCGATCGCCAAGGCGCGTCCCGGTATCCCGTCAGGCCCGGGGGCTGTCCTCTTCGAGCGAAGCTTCAAGACAGCCGCGCACAACTCGGCCTCGGTAACCGGGAACGCCTGGTCCGGCACTTCCCTAACGAACTCGGGCTCCATCGCCGGTGGGACGAACGCTCCGCGCTCCGGAAATAGTTCCTCCGCGATCCGTCCCAGAAGCCGCGGCTGGATGGTGGTGGTGAGCGGGGGTGTCCAGGGTCGGAGCTTCTGCCTCACGACCCTGTACGGTCTCCCCCACGGATCCGCGTCGAGAGACGCCAGCCACTCCACCCATGCCGCTTCCTTCGCCTGCGCGATGGCCTTTCGGAGCGACACGCAAGCCTCCCTGTAGGAGGTGTAAAGAGCCTCCTCCAGGTCGTGATCGCGTATCCGCCTCCGTCTGGACCTGGCGTATTGGCGGCGGGCCGCAACACACGCCCTCCGCAACGTCCGTAGCTCCGGGCGCCACCAGTAGACTCGGCGACGTGGAGTCTGAGGCTTCACCCTCGGCATCGCCGCATCGCAGATGCGAAACAGGGCGGCACCGAGTCGGTCGGCCTCTCGGTCGACCTGGACGACCGGGTCGGAACCGGCGCACCAGGCCTCCACGATGGCCGCCTCTTTTGCCAACTGGCGATCGAGACGACCAAGACTCCACCGCGGACCTTCTGACCGCTCAACAGCGGGCCGGACGACGGGAACCGCGGAGACATCAAATCGGATATATCGGTGATCCGATAGAGTCTCCACCCCCGTCTCCACCCTCCAATCTCGAACACGGCGGGCTAGGGCGATGGACGCGAACGTTAAGTCCACGATCGACTCGCCCTGCTGCCGCACGCACGTGCTCTCCGATCCCCTGTTGATCGCCGTGAGTCCCGATGACACGGCCCACTCCTCTAACACCTCTCCTCTGGCATCGGTCGCAGGGGAGCCCCAAGCCGTGGATTTGGCATTGAAGTCCCCCGCGACGATCACCGGACTCGGTGAGTACTGCCCGACCAGAGCCCCGACCTCAACGAGAAGTTGCTCGAATTCGGCGAGACTCCGGTTAGGAGAGGCGTAGACTGCCACGAACGCCGTTCCGTTGACAACGGCGGCCACGCACCCTCTGCCCTTGGCAACCCTATCGATCGCAGGGGCGCCGGGAATAGCGGGAGCGACGATGGAGATCACTCCCTCGTGGTCGGAGACCCAGTCGTCCCGTAAATGAACGACGTAGGGCTCCGCCACGATTGCCACTCCGATTTGCCACTCCGCCATGCTCTGGACTAGAAGGTCCTGGGCTCTGGCGGAGTGGTTTAAATTGGCCTGGAGACAACGCAGGGCCATTATTGTGCGGTCTCCATAGGCACCTCAATCCGTTGGGACACGGTGACGGGCCCTTTCGTCACCGCACCTCCCGTTCTTTTCACAGGGCGACCTTTGCCGCCCTGGCACGCCTTACTGCCCAAGACGTGCGTCGCAGTTTTACCGGCCGCTGAGCACAGGATGCAGTTCGCTTCAGCGGCGGTGCATTCGCGGGCCTTGTGGTCGGGCTGGCCGCAGCGGAAGCACAAACGGCTGCGGTCCAAACCCCTGTCACAAACGGCCCCCATATGGCCTTCCTCCAGGCACTTAAAACAGCGGAGTGGCCTCGGCTCGAGCAAAAGCACTCGCGCCGAGATCCACCCCACCTTGACCCGACCGGTCGCCATCAGTTTCCTGGCCGCTATGACAGGGCAGCTGAGCCAGAGCGATCTGCAGCCATTGGCAGACCGGACTACCACGCCCGGCCTGATCGCCCCTTCGGAGCATCCTCCCTCGCTGGCCACAGCTGCCACCACCTCCTCCGACGACACCGAGTCGTCCAGATCCATGACTCTGACCTCGACGCATTTCGTCGGTCGATGGATCTGGACCTCGTCCGGGTTGAGGACGCTGCGGAGCTTTTCCGCAAGGGCATCCGCCGACTTCTCGGCGTCAGCGGTGCCCGGCGGAATCTCGAGCATCCGCGCTCCCGTTGCCGCCGTTCTGAAGCGGACCGTCGTCAGGCCAACCTCGCTGAGCCTGATCTTGCTCTTGGCCTGAGCCAGGACGGTCTCATACTTCAGGCCCTTCTCCTCTGCACCGGGTCTCAAGGTGATCGTGATCACCGCGGTGCGAGGAGAGCGAAGCCTTTTACGTTCCCTCTTCTTATCCTTCGCCGTTGGGACGGTCTTCGGCGTCCCTGTCTTCGCCGGTTTTGTAGCCGTCGCCTTCTTGGGCGGTTTCGGGTTCGGCGGCTGCCGAACAACAGTCGCCCAAGACACAGAAGAGCTGCCCGGCTTCGGAGTCGGCGCGGGGGCAGTCTTCTTCGCCGCAGCCGCTGCCGCCTCCTGGGCAGCCATGCTGGGGCGTTTCGACTTCTTCTTCGTCGAAGAAGTCGAGGCCGTCTTCGCGTTACCCTTTTCCGCGGCCTTGGCGGCGGACGGCACGGGTGGTGCCTTCGCAGCAGGGACCGTAGTCTGCGCTGCTTGGCTCTGCTCTGCTCTACGGTCTGCGGCCAGCGGAGGTCGCAGCCGAGGCTCCGGAAGGAGGCGTCGCTCAATGCCCTCCATCCGGGCGTTCAGCATATTGCTGAACTGCTCCCGGCTGCTCCTCAACGCTTCCTCCATGATGCGTTTTAAGTTATCCTCGCTCGGTTGTGGCGGCTTCTTACGCATTTCGGCCACTTCCCGTCTTAGCTCCGCCAATTGGCCGGAAAGCTTTGCATTGGCAGCTTCCAGCCGGGCCACTTCCTCCGACATGGTCAGGGCTCTAAGTTCCGCCACCGCACCTTTGATGGTGTCAGCGGCAGTCTTCAGGGCCCTGACGAAGGTACCCTTCAGGTTGCCCGACTTGTTGGCAACCTGAAGTACCACGTCCAACGCCTCCTTCACCGTATGATCCAATGCGGCGGACGTCTTTTGAGCGTCCTCATTGGTCGCGTCCGTGTGACGACTCCGATTACGAGCCGCTCTTTCCTCTAAAGTCGATTTGGCCGCTTCAGTGTAAGCGGCCAGGGCGTCTTCGGTCTCGAAGCGGTCCTCTCTGGCCTTCGTTTTCGCCGCACGGAGTTCCGCTTGAGACTTGCCCAAGCCCACGTATTTACCGTGAGTGGGCGGCCGGCCTCGCCCTCTCTTGTTTGCGGGTTTAAGCCACCTCGCTGAGTCCGAGTTTTCACTCAGCTGCACGCTCACGTCACTTTCGGAGCCAGAGCAGCTATCCTCAGCGTGTGTCCGCTTTTCGCCCTTCCGCCGCGCATTTGTATCTTCCTTGTGTGGGGAATCGAGTGATTCCACCGTCCGCATACTGCAGACCGACGAGTCCGACTCGGAGAGTCGTTCAGGTCGGCCAGTAGGTCCCTCCTTCGTGTTTTGGTTTCCGGTTCCAGCGCACGCCACCGGGGCGCACACCTCCACCACCATGTCGTCGTGTTCCGAGCTTAAGGAGCTCGGAGTCCTTTTAGGGTTTTTATTTTTGTTCACTTCCATAACTTATCCCACGAGCATGGGGGAAGTGACGGTCCGCCCAGGTGGTGCCCCCTGTACCTGGGTAAGCCTCGCGTAACTCGTCAAGGGTGTCGGCCGGTGCCCTGACGAGGATCGCGGTCGCGACTGAACATCCCATCAGCCATGCATCCCCTCGTGCCGCGTCGCCACTTGGGATTCGGGGTGATTTTTATAGAGGTTGTCTTCCTCACGGTCCGGCCGGTTAAGGCAAGACCCGCGGTCCCGCTCGAAGCCGCGAGACGTGTTCCACGACACCTCACCAGCGGGATTACGCGTTCCTCCTTCGGTCTCCGAGGTCAATAAACCCCGGAGACAAAACACAAAACATGTTACACGCCACAAACAAATTTTAACAATTTACAACATATAACAAGCAACGATGGACAAAACAACAACACCAAACGTCACAAACACTCCCCTTTGCCACGAAGCCGCTCACACAGTCCACTCTGCTAATCAGAGAAGTACCAGGAGCGGTCCGTGGCATACCCTCCCCGTCAGTCTTAGCCGTTGCCGACGACAAAAGATCGCCGACACCGTTGCCCAGGGTGCGCCACGAGGAGGCGACTGACATGCACCCCACATGCACCCCAACCTTTTTTTTTTTTTTTTTTTTTTTTTTTTTTTTTGTTTTACTAGGAGGAAATGCATTTACGCATTCCGCCCGGTCGAAAGGGGGGACCGGGACGGATATGTGGGACTCCCGGGGCAGAAGGCCCCGTCCTACCCACTAAAACCTCCTAGGATTTCCGCCTTCACCGCAAGGCGGCAGGACTACGGGAACGCACGTGGCTCACCACCGCGGCCCTGCCAGCGGTCGTCGCTGTAGATGGGCGACTCATCTCGAGAGCGTGCCAGGATGTTGCGGCACGCTTCCGTCTCCGCCTCCGTCAGAACCGTGACGGACTCCCCCGAGTCCGCCACTGGAGGCTGGGCGAAGGCAGCGGATGTAAAGTTCCGCTGCCGACTACGTTGCGTCAAGTTAAAACAGGGCCATGCGGCAGCAGATGTAAAAGTCCGCTGCCGATAGCGCTGTGTCACGTCCGGGTTGTGCGGCGGCGGATGTAAAGGTCCGCTGCCGCTGTGTCAGATCGGGTCAAGGCAACCGGCCTAGGTGGTCGCGGCGTCGTCGACCAGGTCTCCGTCGACGCAACGGGAGGGAGTTGGTGTCGTCCTCCCGCTGTCGTTCCGCCTTCTCCTTGGCGGACATTACGACCTCGCTGAAGGTGCGTAATGCCGCCCACGCCTCTTCACTCGCGACCATCTTGCGCACTAAGGCCGGAAGCGAGATGACTGGTCCAATGGCCGTGGACAGGGCTGCGCGAGGCTCCGCCCAGGCTGGGCACTCTGCGCGCGTGTGCTCGGCCGTGTCCACGGCTCCGTCGTCGCAATGGAGACATACCACTGACGGCTCTCTCCCGACCACCTCGCACAAGTACTTGGCGAAGCAGCCGTGACCGGACATGAGCTGCGTCAGGTGGTACGTCAGTGGGCCGTGCTTGCGTTCGACCCACTCCCTCAGAACCGGGCGGATGGCCGCCACGAGCTCCCCGCCGGCATCCGGAACTCGAAGCCGATCCGCCCACCTCTCCATCAGGCGGCGTCTTGCCTCCTCCCTCCACTGTTGGACTAGGGGGGGGTTGCCATCTGCCCTTGCCGCCTTGACCCGCCAGTAGACGCTCGAGTTGATCTCGGCCTCGAGGTCCCATGGCGGGCTTCCGGACAGCAAGCCGGCCGCGGTGTATGACACCGTCCGGTACGCCCGAGCCGCCCTGAGCGCCATCGCCCGCTGCGGACGTCGCAGAGAGGCGACGTTGCGAGCGCTCAGAGCGTCCGCCCATATTGGCGCACCGTAGAGTGCCATCGAGCGCACCACGCCGGAGTACAGACGCCTGCACGAACTCCCTGGTCCACCTACGTTGGGCAGAATCCGCCCCAGCGCTCCGGCTGCAGCCACCAGTCTCGGGGCCAAGCGCCGGAAATGCTCCTCGAACTTCCACCTGCCATCGAGGACGAGTCCCAAGTACTTCATCGTCGACCCGATGGGGATGGAAGTTCCGCCGACCGTCAACACCATGCCCGGAGGTGGCGCGTTCCGAGGACCATGAAAAGCAAGGGCCTCGGACTTGTGCAAGGCCACCTCGAGGCCCAGGGCACGGATGCGGTGGACCGCATGTGCGACGCCGGCTGTGGCGAGATAAGCCGCCTCCCGGTGGGTACTGCCGCGGGCCGACACGAGGGTGTCGTCAGCGTAACATGTGACGCTGACCCCCCGCAACGTGGCCCCGCGCAGCACCCAGTCATACCCGATGTTCCACAGGAGAGGACCCAGTACAGAGCCCTGTGGAACACCGCAGGTCATGACCCTCCTTCCGAAACCGTCTTGCGTTGGGAATACCACCGCCCTGCCCGAAGAGTAATCGGCGATGGTTCGTCGGAGGTAGCCCGGCACATTGTGGTAGCGCAGAGCCTCCAGTATGACCTCCCAGGGCAGAGAGTTGAAGGCGTTGGCTATGTCCAACGAGACAGCCAACAAAACTCCACCCTGCGTCACCTCCTCCTCTGCCAGGTCCCTGACCTTAGCGATCGCGTCCAGCGTCGAGCGGCCGGGGCGGAAGCCATACTGCCGCTCGTTAAGGCCCGGCTCCATGCTGTCGACTAGGCGGACGGCGAGCACACGCTCGAAGAGCTTGCTCACCTCGTCGAGCAGCACGATTGGGCGGTAGGCCGACGGCTGATCGGGGGCTCGTCCCTCCTTACGGATGAGTACGAGCTTACCCGTTTTCCACCTATGCGGAAACCTACCTTGAGCCAGGCAGGCGGAGAAGAGCTGGCGGACGCTATCGCCCAGGGCATCCAACGCGATCGACAGGGCGCGTCCCGGTATCCCGTCAGGCCCGGGGGCTGTCCTTTTAGAGCGAAGCTTGTGGACGGCCGCGCACAGTTCCGCCTCGGTAACCGGGGGTGCCAGGTCTCGTACGTCCCTGCTGGGCCGTAGTGGGGCCATCGACGGCGGGACGAACTCGCCGCGCTCAGGAAAGAGCACACTCAATACCCTCTCCAGAACGTGCGGCTGGAGGGTGCTAGAGAGCGGGGGAGTCCAGGGTCGGAGTTTTTGTCTCACGACCCGGTACGGTCTCCCCCATGGATCGCTCTCCAGCGTCGCGAGCCATTCACGCCACGCATCCTCTTTCGCCTGGGCTATGGCCTTCTTGAGTTGATCGCAGGCGTCCCTGTAGGCGGTGTAAAAGGTCGCCTCCAGGTCGCGGTCACGCACACGTCTTCTCCTGCTCCTGGCGTACTGGCGGCGGGCCGCAACACAGGCTCTCCGCAGCTGGCGGAGTTCCGGCCGCCACCAATACACGCGGCGACGTGGAGCCTGAGGCTTGACTCTCGGCATCGCCACATCGCAAATGCGAAACAGGGCTGCGCCGAGTTGGTCAGCCTCTCGGTCGACCTGCGCCACCGGCTCGGTGCCGGCGCACCAGGCCTCCACGATTGCCGCCTCTTTTGCCAACTGGCTATCGAGGCGGCCCAGGCTCCACCGCGGACCTTCTGTCCGCTCAACAGCGGGCCGGACGACTGGAACCGCGGAGACATCGAATCGGATGTATCGATGATCCGATAGAGTCTCCACGGCCGTCTCCACCCTCCACTCTTGAACACGGCGGGCTAGGGCGATGGACGCGAACGTAACGTCCACGATCGACTCGCCCTGCTGCCGCACGCACGTGCTCTCCGACCCACTATTGATCACCGCGAGACCGAGCGAGACCGCCCACTCTTCCAGCGCCTCGCCTCTGGCGTCTGTCGCAGGGGAACCCCAAGCCGTAGATTTGGCGTTGAAGTCCCCCGCAACTAGCACCGGGTTAGGCGATGCTTGCCCAATCAGAGCCCCGACCTCGACGAGCAGCTGTTCAAACTCCGCGAGACTCCGATTGGGCGAGGCGTAGACGCCCACGGTCACCACACTCCCGATCACCGCGACCACGAACCCTCTGCCCCTGACTACCCCTTCGATAGCAGGGGAACCAGCGACGGCAGGGGCGACGATTGCCACCACTCCTTCGTGGTCGGAGACCCAGTCGTCCCGTAAATGAACGACGTAGGGCTCCGATACCACCGCAACGTCGATTTGCCACTCTGCCATGCTTTGGACTAGGAGGTCCTGAGCTCTGGCAGAGTGGTTTAAATTGGCCTGAAGACAACGCAGAGCCATTAGTGCGATGTCTCCATTGGCTCCTCCACGGTCCGTTGGGACGCGGTGACGGGCCTCTTCGCCACCGTTCCTCTGGCTTTACCTCGCGCAGGGCGGGTTCTGTTCGTAGGACACGCCCTGCTGCCGATGGCATGCGCCGCCGGTTTGCCAGCCGCTGAGCATATGGCGCAGCTTGCTTCTGTGGCTGTACAATCTCGGGCCTTGTGGTCAGCCCGACCGCAGCGGAAGCACAGACGGCTGCGGTCGACGTCCCTGTCGCACTTGGCCCCCATGTGGCCTCCCTCGAGGCATTTGTAGCAGCGGAGCGGCCTCGGCTCGAGCAACAGCACCCGCGCCGAGATCCACCCCACCTTAACCCTGCCAGTTGCCAATATCTTTTTGGCCGCTGCGACTGGGCAGCTGAGCCACAGCGACCTGCAGCCGTTGAAGCCCCGAACGACCACGCCTGGCCTAATCGCTCCATCAGGGCAACCTCCTTCTGCGGCGACCGCCGCCACTACTTCCTCCGCCGAGACCGCATCGTCCAGATCCATGACGCGTATCTCGACACATTTGGTAGGCCGATTGATCTGGACTTCGTCCTGATCGAGGACCTCCCGGAGCTTGGCCGCTAGAGCGTCCGCCGCCTTCTCCGGTTCGTTCGTGCCCGGCGGCACTTCGAGCATCCTCGCCCCCGTGGCTGTTGTCCTGAAGCGCACGGAGGTGAGGCCGACCTCGCCGAGTTTGACACGGCTTTTGGCCTCAGCGAGAACGCTCTCGTACCTGACCCCTTTCTCCTCAGCACCGGGTTTCAGTGAGATCGTAATGACCGCGGTGCGAGGAGGGCGAAGCTTCCTTTGCCTAGGGGCTTTCTTCTTTCCCTTTGTTTCTTTCGCCGGGTTTTTGGGCGGCTTGTTCGGTTGTTTGCGAACAACGGCCGCCCATGACGTTCCGGAACTGACCGGCTTCGACGGCGCTGGAGGGACAGTTGTGTTACCCGCAGCTGCTGCTGCTTCTTGAGCAGCCATACTGGGCTTTGTCCTCTTCTTTTTCCCCTTCTTTTTGGTGACTTTTGGTTGAGCCGTTTTAGAGCTCCGTCCAACTCTCTCCGTGTCCACAGCAGCGGGCGACTGCGTTGGAGTCGTCCCCCGTGCAGCTGTAACCGCAGTCTGCGTCATCTTTCGGTCTGCGGCCAGTGGAGGTCGCAGCCGGGGCTCCGGGAGGAGGCGCCGCTCGATGCCCTCCATCCGGGCATTCAGCATGTTGCCGAACTGCTCCCGGCTGGAGCGCAGCGCCTCCTCCATTACGCGCTGGATGGTTGCCTCGTCCATACTCGCAGGCTGTGTGCGCATCAGGGCCACTTCTCTTCTTAGCTCGGCCAACTGGCCCGAGAGCTGCGTGTTCGCAGCCTCCAGCCGCGCCACCTCCTCTGTCACGGTCAGGGCTCTCAGATCCGCAACTGCACCTTTAATGGTGTCAGCGGCAGTCTTCAGAGCCCTGACGAAGGTGCCCTTCAGGTTGCCCGATTTGTCGGCAACCTGAAGCACCACGTCAAGCGCTTCCTGGACCTTCGCGTCTAAGGCGGCTGACGTCTTCGGAATATCATTTTCGGTTATACCGATGGTCGGCGTGCGATTTCTCGTGCGAGCCGCCCTTTCCTCAATCGCCGCCTTGGCCGCTTCAGTGTATGCGGCCAGCGCATCCTCCGCTTCGTACCGCCGTTCTTTCTCCTTTTGGGAGCTGAGCTCATCTTGGGATTTGCCGAGCCCGACGTACATCCCGTGAGTAGGCGGTCTGCCACGCCCTCTCTTACTCGAGGGCTTCAGCCACCTACTCACTGACGACTCCGAGAGTTCTGCGTCGCTAAAATGCGCGCTCGCATCGCTCTCGGAGCCCGAGAAGCTGTCCGCCGTGCGGGGCCGCTTCTCCCCCTTCCTTCGCGTGTCTCGTCCGGTTTGCGTGGGAGACGGGCCTGACTCGGAGAGTCGTTCCAGTCTCACCACTGGGATTTTCTGTGCAGTTTCCTGCGTCTGTATTTTGCGCGCCATTGGGGCTTGCACTTCCACCTCCTTTGTACAACTTAAACTACTATTTACACCTAAAACTACTCCCACACTCTCCATCTCTATATCCTTTATGCTCGCCAAATGGTCATCGTGAAAAAGATCTAGTGCATCTTTGTCCCCTCCAGATTTCGATGCGGGACGGTCCGACCCGTGAAGCGGGTCGGAGAGGGAGTGACACCCTCCTGGAGAATTATTATTGTTAGAAGCACTCATATTTTTAAAAAAGTTGCCGGGGCTGCCGGCGAGACGCAGTCATGACCGGAATACCCTCCGGCCATGCATCCCATCGCGCTGCGTCGCCACTTAGGATTCGGGTACACAATAAAAGAAAACACTATACAAAAGACTATACACCTAAAATAAACTTATTATTACTACATACTTAAAATATATATACACTCCTTCGTTACCACGGGGCCGCCGGTCCACTCTGAAAACAGAGAAAGACCGGGAGCGACCCGTGGCATGCCCTCCGCGTCAGTCTTAGCCGTGGCCGGCGAGCAAGCTCAAGCCGGCCCCGTTGCCCAGGGTGCGCCACGAGGAGGCGACTGACATGCACCCCGACATGCACCCCAACCTAACCTAACCTAACCTTTTTTTTTTTTTTTTTTTTTTTTTTTATGGTTGGGAAATCCATCATGGAGACCCTCCGCTCTGGGGGAAGAGCGAAGGGTACTGTCAGACTCTTACTGACTAAAACCCAACCCGTGTCCTCCAAGTGCCCATGTGTCGGAAGGGCGGGTATCGCCGAAGCATTCGTCGCACCCCTCCGACGGGCGTTGGCGCGCCTGATGTAAAGAGTCAGGCGCGCCCCGTCACTCACTGCGGCTGTCCACCCGGCCGCAGGACTCCACTACGAGGCGCGCGTGCGGAACACGACGCCGCCGCCTCGAGGCCTGTTGCTGGTCGGACGGCGAGACGCCCCGAGTCTGCCGTCCGCAGGCCACGCCCTAGGGTGGTCGTAAGTCGGCGACCACCCTGCGACGCCCAGTTCGTCTGCTGCGGGAGGGGAGAGAGGAGGCAGCCTCTCTCTCCCTTTCCGCCGCCTCCTTTGCGAGCATCACTTCCTCGCAGAAGGTGGCGACGGCGCTCCACCCTGCCTCGCTCCGTACCATCGTGGAGACGACGGCCGGAAGCGAGAGGTTTCCCGCAGCGACACCGACGGCCGCGACGAGGTCACGGCGCTGCTCAGCCCATGCTGGGCACTCCGCCAACGTGTGCAACGCCGTATCGTCGCGACCATCGCCACAATGGTGGCACTGGGACGTCGGCTCCCGACCTATGCGACACAGGTACCTACCGAAGCATCCGTGTCCAGTAAGCACCTGCGTCAGCCGGAAGCTGAGGGCGCCGTGGCTCCTAGTGAGCCACTCCTTCAGGACGGGCCTCACCGCCGCAATAGCGACGGCTTGCCCTGCCGTGGGTCGCGCCAAGCGCGTCTCCCACTCCGCCACTGAGACCTGGCGGAGCTCTGCCCTGCGTGCCTCGATCTGTCGAGGCACCAGGCGCTCACCCCGCTCGACCGCCTCCACGCGCCACCAATAGAGCGACGCGAGGAGCTTAGCCTCGAGGTCCCAGGGCGGCGATCCGGCTAGGAGGCTCGCTGCCTCGAAGGAGATCGTACGGTATCCCCTTATCATCCTGACGGCCATCGCGCGCTGCGGCCTTCTCAGCGCGGCGATGTTGCGGGCCGTCAGGGCATCCGCCCACACTGGCGCGGCGTATAACGCCATCGACCGTACGACCCCCATGTAGAGCCTCCTGCATGAGGAGTTGGGTCCCCCCAGATTGGGCAGCAAGCGCGAGAGCGCTGAAGCGGCGCCCAACAACCGGGGGGCGAGCCGTGTAAAGTGCGGCTCGAAGTTCCACCTACTGTCGAGGACGAGTCCTAGGTATTTCATCGTCGACTCGACAGCGATGGACACCCCTCCTACCATGATGCTGGACCCGGGAGGCGGCTTCATCCTCGGCCCGTGAAAACACAGGGCCTCCGACTTGTGCAGTGCCACCTCCAAGCCCAGCCGCCGGATCCTTCCCACGGCATGCGCGACACCAGCAGTCGCGCGTATGGCCGCCTGCCGGTACGTCTTTCCACGTGCTGTAACCAGCGTGTCGTCGGCGTAACAAATGACGCCGACGCCGTGGATGAACGCACCGCGCAGGGCCCAGTCGTACCCCACGTTCCACAGGAGTGGACCCAAAACGGAACCCTGTGGAACGCCGCACGACGTCTCCCGACGACCCCACCTCTCGCGACCCGGGTACACGACCGCTCGGTCCGACAGGTACGCCGCGACCACGCGTTGGAGGTAGCGCGGCACTCCGTGGTATCGGAGTGCTTCACAGATGGTACTCCAGGGCAAGGTGTTGAAAGCGTTGGCGATGTCGAGCGACACCGCCAAGACCACCTCACCCCGGGCGACTGCCTCCTCCGCGAGGGCCTTCACGCGCATGATCGCGTCGACCGTCGAACGCCCCTGGCGGAAGCCGAATTGGTTCTCCGCCAAATCCGGCCCCACCCTGGTCATGTGCTGAACGAGGCGACTGGCGATGACACGCTCGAAGATCTTACACACCTCGTCCAGCAACACGATCGGTCGGTACGCAGATGGCGAGTCTGCGGGAACCTAACCTTTTTTTTTTTTTTTTTTTTTTTTTTTTTTTTTTTTTTTTTTTTTTTTTTGTTTTACGAGGAGGAAAGGCATTTACGCCTCCCGCCCGGCCGGGGGACCGGGACGGGTATGTGGGACTCGACCGGGGCCATAAGGGCCCCGTGCCAGGGCAGAAGGCCCTGTCCTACCCACTAAAACCTCCTCGGGTTTCCACCGTACCGCGTGATGGAGGGGCTACGGGAACGCTAGAGCATACTTCCGCGGCCCCCCCGCGGCGACCGCCGTGAGGCGGTCAAATCGTTGAATGCGCGCCCAAGGGCGCGCCTTCCTCCGTTGCCTCCGTCCAGTAAACGTGACGGACTCCCCCGAGTCCGCCACTGGAGGCTGGGCGCCAACAATGCTGACGCCCTGGTGGCGGCGGATAAGATGACAGGCTCCGCCGCCGACCATCGGTGTATCTCCACACCACACGGTGGACCACCACGCATCAGATGGTGGACCACCACTCCTCCTTCGACGCTCATAAAGAGCCCTCCGTTCTATATACATATATATATATATATATTGACATTTACACAACTATTTACAATATTTACATAAATACATATAATACATATTGTACATATAGTACACTCCTCCGCTATGCCAGCGGGGCCGCTCACATAGTCCACTCCGCTGCGCTCGGAGAAGTACTAGGAGCGACCCCGCGGCCTTCCTCCGCGTCAGTCTTAGCCGCGGCCGGCGAGCAAGCTCAAGCCGGCCCCGTTGCCCAGGGTGCGCCACGAGGAGGCGACTGACATGCACCCCGCGGGAACCTAACCTAACCTTTTTTTTTTTTTTTTTTTTTTTTTTTTTTTTTTTTTTTTTTTTTTTTTTTTTTTTTTGTTTTACTAGGAGGAAATGCATTTACGCATTCCGCCCGGCCGAAGGGGGACCGGGACGGATATGTGGGACTCCCGGGGCAGAAGGCCCCGTCCTACCCACTAAAACCTCCTAGGATTTCCGCCTCTCCGCAAGGCGGCAGGGCCACGGGAACGCGTTTGGCTCACCACCGCGACCCTGCCAGCGGCTGTCGCAAATGAGGGCGACACTTCGCGAAAGGCACGCCAGGGTGTTACGGCGCACCTTCCGACACTCCGCCTCCGTCTGAACCGTGACGGACTCCCCCCGAGTCCGCCACTGGAGGCTAGGCGGCGGCAGCGGATGTAAAGGTCCACTGCCGACTATGCTTCGTCAATTCAGTTCAGGGCGGCAGCGGATGTAAAAGTCCGCTGCCGACCACGCTTCGTCAAATCAAGTCAGGGCTATGCGGCAGCGAATGTAAAGGTCCGCTGCCGATAGCGCTGTGTCACATCCGGGTAATGCGGCGGCGGATGTAAAGGTCCGCCGCCGCTGCGTCAAGTCAGGTTAAGGCAACCGGCCAAGATGGTCGCGGCGCCGCCGACCGGGTCTCCGTCGGCGCAGCGGGAGGGAGTTCGGATCGTCCTCCCGCTGTCGCTCCGCCTCCTCCTTCGCGGACATTACGGCTTCGCTGAAGACCCGTAATGCCGCCCATGCCTCTTCGCTCGCGACCATCTTTCTAATTAGGGCCGGAAGCGATAGGTCCACTCCAATGACCGTGGACAGGGCTGCGCGAGGCTCCGCCCAGGCTGGGCACTCTGCGCGCGTGTGTTCGGCCGTGTCCACGGCTCCGTCATCGCAATGATGACATACCACCGACGGCTCTCTCCCGACCACTTCGCACAGGTATTTGGCGAAGCAGCCGTGACCGGTTATGAGCTGCGTCAGGTGGTACGTCAGTGGGCCGTGCTTACGCTCGACCCACTCCCTCAACACGGGCCGGATCGCCGCCACGAGTTCCCCACTCGCATCCGGAACTCGCAGCCGATCCTCCCACTTCTCCATGAGGCGGCGCCTTGCTTCCTCCCTCCACTGCTGTACCTCGCGCAGTAGAGGTCCGTTCCCGCTGGCTCTTGCAGCCTTGACCCGCCAGTAGACACTCGAGTTAATCTCGGCCTCGAGGTCCCATGGCGGGCTTCCGGACAGCAAGCCGGCCGCGGTGTATGACACCGTCCGGTACGCCCGAGCCGCCCTGAGCGCCATCGCCCGCTGCGGACGTCGCAGCGAGGCGACGTTGACGCGATTGCTCAGAGCGTCCGCCCATATTGGCGCACCGTATAGTGCCATCGAACGCACCACGCCGGAGTACAGCCGTCTGCAGGAACCGCCCGGTCCACCGACGTTGGGCAAAATCCGCCCCAACGCTCCGGCTGCAGCCACCAGTCTTGGGGCCAAGCGCCGGAAGTGCTCCTCAAACTTCCACCTGCCATCGAGGACGAGTCCCAGGTACTTCATCGTCGACCCGATGGTGATGGAAGTTCCGCCGACTGTTATGGACATGCCCTGAGGTGGCACGTTCCGAGGTCCATGAAAGACTAGGGCCTCGGATTTGTGCAAGGCCACCTCAAGGCCCAGAGCACGAATGCGGTGGACCGCATGTGCCACTCCCGCCGTGGCAAGATACGCCGCCTCCCGATGGGTACTGCCGCGGGCCGACACGAGGGTGTCGTCAGCGTAGCAGGTCACGCTGACCCCCCGCAACGTGGCCCCGCGCAGCACCCAATCGTAGCCGATGTTCCACAGTAGTGGCCCCAAAACCGAGCCCTGTGGAACACCGCAAGTCACGTCCCTCCTGCTATCTCCCTCCATCGTCGGGAACACCACCGCCCTACCCGAGAAATAGTCGGCGATGGTTCGTCGCAGATAGTCCGGAACGTTGTGGTATCTCAGGGCTTCCAGTACCACTTCCCAGGGCAGAGTGTTGAAGGCGTTGGAAATATCCAACGACACTGCCAACAGCACCCCACCCCGAGAGACCTCCTCCTCTGCGACCTCCCTCAGTCTGGCGACTGCGTCCAGCGTCGAGCGGCCCCGGCGAAAGCCGAACTGCCACTCGCTCAAGCCTGGCTCCATGCTACCGACTAGCCGGGCTGCGATTATACGCTCAAAGAGCTTACCCGCTTCGTCGAGCAGCACGATGGGCCGGTAGGCCGACGGCTGATCGGGGGCTCGTCCCTCCTTGCGGATGAGAACGAGCTTACCCGTTTTCCACCGATTCGGGAACCTACCCTGAGCCAGGCAGGCCGAGAACAGTTGGCACATGCCATCGCCCAACTCCTCCGACGCGATCGCCACGACGCGTCCCGGTATCCCGTCAGGCCCGGGGGCTGTCCTCTTCGAGCGAAGCTTCAGGACAGCCGCGCACAACTCCGCCTCGGTAACCGGGGACGCCTGGTCCGGCACCTCCCTCTCGAAATCGGGCTCCATCGCCGGTGGGACGAACGCTCCGCGCTCCGGAAATAGTTCCTCCGCGATCCGTCCCAGAAGCCGCGGCTGGATGGTGGTGGTGAGCGGGGGTGTCCAGGGTCGGAGCTTCTGCCTCACGACCCTGTACGGTCTCCCCCACGGGTCCGCGTCGAGAGACGCCAGCCACTCCACCCATGCCGCTTCCTTCGCCTGCGCGATGGCCTTTCGGAGCGACACGCAAGCCTCCCTGTAGGAGGTGTAAAGAGCCTCCTCCAGGTCGTGATCGCGTATCCGCCTCCGTCTGGACCTGGCGTATTGGCGGCGGGCCGCAACACACGCCCTCCGCAACGTCCGTAGCTCCGGGCGCCACCAGTAGACTCGGCGACGTGGAGTCTGAGGCTTCACCCTCGGCATCGCCGCATCGCAGATGCGAAACAGGGCGGCACCGAGTCGGTCGGCCTCTCGGTCGACCTGGACGACCGGGTCGGAACCGGCGCACCAGGCCTCCACGATGGCCGCCTCTTTTGCCAACTGGCGATCGAGACGACCAAGACTCCACCGCGGACCTTCTGACCGCTCAACAGCGGGCCGGACGACGGGAACCGCGGAGACATCAAATCGGATATATCGGTGATCCGATAGAGTCTCCACCCCCGTCTCCACCCTCCAATCTCGAACACGGCGGGCTAGGGCGATGGACGCGAACGTTAAGTCCACGATCGACTCGCCCTGCTGCCGCACGCACGTGCTCTCCGATCCTCTGTTGATCGCCGTGAGTCCCGATGACACGGCCCACTCCTCTAACACCTCTCCTCTGGCATCGGTCGCAGGGGAGCCCCAAGCCGTGGATTTGGCATTGAAGTCCCCCGCGACTATCACCGGACTCGGTGAGTACTGCCCGACCAGAGCCCCGACCTCAACGAGAAGTTGCTCGAATTCGGCGAGACTCCGGTTAGGAGAGGCGTAGACTGCCACGAACGCCGTTCCGTTGACAACGGCGGCCACGCACCCTCTGCCCTTGGCAACCCTATCGATCGCAGGGGCGCCGGGAATAGCGGGAGCGACGATGGAGATCACTCCCTCGTGGTCGGAGACCCAGTCGTCCCGTAAATGAACGACGTAGGGCTCCGCCACGATTGCCACTCCGATTTGCCACTCCGCCATGCTCTGGACTAGAAGGTCCTGGGCTCTGGCGGAGTGGTTTAAATTGGCCTGGAGACAACGCAGGGCCATTATTGTGCGGTCTCCATAGGCACCTCAATCCGTTGGGACACGGTGACGGGCCCTTTCGTCACCGCACCTCCCGTTCTTTTAACAGGGCGACCTTTGCCGCCCTGGCACGCCTTACTGCCCAAGACGTGCGTCGCAGTTTTACCGGCCGCTGAGCACAGGATGCAGTTCGCTTCAGCGGCGGTGCATTCGCGGGCCTTGTGGTCGGGCTGACCGCAGCGGAAGCACAGACGGCTGCGGTCCACACCCCTGTCACAAACGGCCCCCATGTGGCCTCCTTCTAGACACTTATAGCAGCGGAGTGGCCTCGGCTCGAGCAAAAGCACTCGCGCCGAGATCCACCCCACCTTGACTCGACCGGTCACCATAAGTTTCTTGGCCGCTATGACAGGGCAGCTGAGCCAGAGCGATCTACAGCCATTGGCAGACCGAACTACCACGCCCGGCCTGATCGCTCCTTCGGAGCATCCTCCCTCGCTGGCCACAGCTGCCACCACCTCCTCCGACGACACCGAGTCGTCCAGATCCATGACTCTGACCTCGACGCATTTCGTCGGTCGATGGATCTGGACCTCGTCCGGGTTGAGGACGCTGCGGAGCTTTTCCGCAAGGGCATCCGCCGACTTCTCGGCGTCAGCGGTGCCCGGCGGAATCTCGAGCATCCGCGCTCCCGTTGCCGCCGTTCTGAAGCGGACCGTCGTCAGGCCAACCTCGCTGAGCCTGATCTTGCTCTTGGCCTGAGCCAGGACGGTCTCATACTTCAGGCCCTTCTCCTCTGCACCGGGTCTCAAGGTGATCGTGATCACCGCGGTGCGAGGAGAGCGAAGCCTTTTACGCTCCTTCTTCTTGTCCCTTGCCGTTGGGACGGTCTTCGGCGTCCCTGTCTTCGCCGGTGTCGCCTTCTTGGGCGGCTTGCTCGCAGGCTGCCGAACAACAGCCGCCCAAGACACAGCAGAACTGCCCGGCTTCGGAGTCGGCGCGGGGGCAGTCTTCTTCGCCGCAGCCGCTGCCGCCTCCTGGGCAGCCATGCTGGGGCGTTTTGACTTCTTCTTCGTCGAAGAAGTCGAGGCCGTCTTCGTGTTACCCTTATCCGCGGCCTTGGCGGCGGACGGCACGGGTGGTGCCAAAGGTGGCTTCGCAGCAGGGACAGTAGTCTGCGCTGCTCGACTCTGCTTTGCTCTGCGGTCAGCGGCCAGCGGA
The DNA here is from genome assembly GCF_905220365.1 of Vanessa cardui. Taxonomy (NCBI): domain Eukaryota; kingdom Metazoa; phylum Arthropoda; class Insecta; order Lepidoptera; family Nymphalidae; genus Vanessa; species Vanessa cardui. The sequence goes on from NC_061149.1 coordinate 65,612, forward strand.
GGTCGCAGCCGAGGCTCCGGAAGGAGGCGCCGCTCAATACCCTCCATCCGGGCGTTCAGCATATTGCTGAACTGCTCCCGGCTACACCTCAAGGCTTCCTCGACGATGCGCTTCATGTTTCCTTCGCTCGGTTCTTTCGCGTTCGTTCTGTTGCGCATATCGGCCACTTCTTTCCTCAGTTCCGCCAACTGGCCGGAAAGCTTAGCATTAGCAGCTTCCAGCCGGGCCACTTCCTCCGACATGGTCAGGGCCCTAAGTTCCGCCACCGCACCTTTGATGGTGTCAGCGGCAGTCTTCAGGGCCCTGACGAAGGTACCCTTCAGGTTGCCCGACTTGTTGGCAACCTGAAGTACCACGTCCAACGCCTCTTTGACCGTATTATCTAATGCGGCGGACGTCTTCTGAGCGTCCTCATTGGTCGCGTCCATGTGACGACTCCGATTACGAGCCGCTCTCTCGTCTATTTTTAATTTGGCCGCTTCACTGTAAGCGGCCAGGGCGTCTTCGGTCTCGAAGCGGTCCTCACGGGCCTTCGTTTTCGCCGCACGGAGTTCCGCTTGAGACTTTCCCAAGCCCACGTATTTACCGTGAGTGGGCGGCCGGCCTCGCCCTCTCTTATTTGCAGGTTTCAGCCACCTACTTGCTGAGTCCGAGTTTTCACTCAGCTGCACGCTCGCGTCACTTTCGGAGCCAGAGCAGCTATCCTCAGCGTGGGTCCGCTTCTCACCCTTCCGCCGTACGTTTGTCTCGTCCATGTGTGGAGTTTCAATCGACTCCACCGTCTGCATGCTGCAAACTGAAGTGTCCGACTCTGAGAGCCCTTCAGTCTGCGTAGCAGGTCCTTCGTGTTCCGAGCTTAAGGAGCTCGGAGTCCTTTTGGGGTTTTTGTTTTTCGATTCTTCCATATAAATCCCACGAGCATGGGGGAAGTGACGGTCCGCCCAGGTGGTGCCCCCTGTACCTGGGTAAGCCTCGCGTAACTCGTCGAGGGTGTCGGCCGGTGCCCTGACGAGGATCGCGGTCGCGACTGAACTCCCCATCAGCCATGCATCCCCTCGTGCCGCGTCGCCACTTGGGATTCGGGGTGATTTTTATAGAGGTTGTCTTCCTCACGGTCCGGCCGGTTAAGGCAAGACCCGCGGTCCCGCTCGAGGCCGCGAGACGTGTTCCACGACACCTCACTTAGCGGGATTACGCGTTCCTCCTTCGGTCTCCGAGGTCAATAAACCTCGGAGACAAAACACAGAACATGTTATAGACGCCACAAACAAATTTTACAATTTCACACTATATACAACATGTAACGAATGACAACACAAAACAGCACCAGACGTTACACAAAACTCCCCTTGGCCACGAAGCCGCTCACACAGTCCACTCTGCTAATCAGAGAAGTACCAGGAGCGGTCCGTGGCATACCCTCCCCGTCAGTCTTAGCCGTTGCCGACGACAAAAGATCGTCGACACCGTTGCCCAGGGTGCGCCACGAGGAGGCGACTGACATGCACCCCGCTAACTGATATACGAGAGACTCGTTCGAGTCGTCAAAATATCTTTCTCCTCTCTCGATTTCATATTTCACATACATACGTAAGATTCAATATGAAACGAGCGTCTCACCGTATAGTCGATCGCGTTAGACGCGATCGATTTAAACGGTTGACAAAATTAATGTGGAACGCTTCACGATTTTGCGTGTCATCCTTGCGCAGGGGCCATGCTAATCTTCTCTGTATCGTTCCAATTTTAGTATATGTACTGCCGAAGCGAGTACACGCCCTCCGCAACCTTTTTTTTTTTTTTTTTTTTTTTTTTGTTTTACTAGGAGGAAATGCATTTACGCATTCCGCCCGGCCGAAGGGGGACCGGGACGGATATGTGGGACTCCCGGGGCAGAAGGCCCCGTCCTACCCACTAAAACCTCCTAGGATTTCCGCCTCTCCGCAAGGCGGCAGGGCCACGGGAACGCGTTTGGCTCACCACCGCGACCCTACCAGCGGCTGTCGCAAATGAGGGCGACACTTCGCGAAAGGCACGCCAGGGTGATACGGCGCACCTTCCGACACTCCGCCTCCGTCTGAACCGTGACGGACTCCCCCCGAGTCCGCCACTGGAGGCTGGGCGGCGGCAGCGGATGTAAAGGTCCGCTGCCGACTATGCTTCGTCAATTCAATTGAAGAGGGCAGCGGATGTAAAGGTCCGCTGCCGACTGTGCTACGTCAATTCAGTTCAGGGCTATGCGACAGCGGATGTAAAAGTCCGCTGCCGATAGCGCTGTGTCACATCCGGGATATGCGGCGACGGATGTAAAGGTCCGCCGCCGCTGCGTCAAATCAGTCATAGCAACCGGCCAAGATGGTCGCGGCGCCGCCGACCGGGTCTCCGTCGGCGCAGCGGGAGGGAGTTGGGATCGTCCTCCCGCTGTCGCTCCGCCTCCTCCTTCGCGGACATTACGGCTTCGCTGAAGGCCCGTAATGCCGCCCAGGCCTCTTCACTCGCGACCATCTTTCTAATGAGGGCCGGAAGCGATAGGTCCAATCCAATTACCGTGGACAGGGCTGCGCGAGGCTCCGCCCAGGCTGGGCACTCTGCGCGCGTATGCTCGGCCGTGTCCACGGCTCCGTCGTCGCAATGATGACAGACCACCGACGGCTCTCTCCCGACCACTTCGCACAGGTATTTGGCGAAGCAGCCGTGACCGGTTATGAGCTGCGTCAGGTGGTACGTCAGTGGGCCGTGCTTGCGCTCGACCCACTCTCTCATCACGGGCCGGATCGCCGCCACGAGTTCCCCACTGGCATCCGGAACTCGCAGCCGATCCTCCCACTTCTCCATGAGGCGGCGTCTTGCCTCCTCCCTCCACTGCTGTACCTCGCGCAGTAGCGGTCCGTTCCCGCTCGCTCTTGCCGCCTTGACCCGCCAGTAGACACTCGAGTTAATCTCGGCCTCGAGGTCCCATGGCGGGCTTCCGGACAGCAAGCCGGCCGCGGTGTATGACACCGTCCGGTACGCCCGAGCCGCCCTGAGCGCCATCGCCCGCTGCGGACGTCGCAGCGAGGCGACGTTGACGCGATTGCTCAGAGCTTCCGCCCATATTGGCGCACCGTATAGTGCCATCGAACGCACCACGCCGGAGTACAGCCGTCTGCAGGAACCGCCCGGTCCACCGACGTTGGGCAAAATCCGCCCCAACGCTCCGGCTGCAGCCACCAGTCTAGGGGCCAAGCGCCGGAAGTGCTCCTCAAACTTCCACCTGCCATCGAGGACGAGTCCCAGGTACTTCATCGTCGACCCGATGGTGATGGAAGTTCCGCCGACTGTTATGGACATGCCCTGAGGTGGCACGTTCCGAGGTCCATGAAAGACTAGGGCCTCGGATTTGTGCAAGGCCACCTCAAGGCCCAGAGCACGTATGCGGTGGACCGCATGTGCCACTCCCGCCGTGGCAAGATACGCCGCCTCCCGATGGGTACTGCCGCGGGCCGACACGAGGGTGTCGTCAGCGTAGCAGGTCACGCTGACCCCCCGCAACGTGGCCCCGCGCAGCACCCAATCGTAGCCGATGTTCCACAGTAGCGGCCCCAAAACCGAGCCCTGTGGAACACCGCAGGTCATAGCCCTCCTGCTATCTCCCTCCATCGTCGGGAACACCACCGCCCTACCCGAGAAGTAGTCGGCGATGGTTCGTCGCAGATAGTCCGGAACGTTGTGGTATCTGAGAGCTTCCAGTACCACTTCCCAGGGCAGAGTGTTGAAGGCGTTGGAAATATCCAACGACACTGCCAGCAACACCCCACCCCGAGAGACCTCCTCCTCTGCGACCTCCCTCAGTCTGGCGACTGCGTCCAGCGTCGAGCGGCCCCGGCGAAAGCCGAACTGCCACTCGCTCAAGCCTGGCTCCATGCTACCGACTAGACGGGCTGCGATTATACGCTCAAAGAGCTTACCCGCTTCGTCGAGCAGCACGATGGGCCGGTAGGCCGACGGCTGATCGGGGGCTCGTCCCTCCTTGCGGATGAGAACGAGCTTACCCGTTTTCCACCGATTCGGGAACCTACCCTGAGCCAGGCAGGCCGAGAACAGTTGGCACATGCCATCGCCCAACTCCTCCGACGCGATCGCCACGACGCGTCCCGGTATCCCGTCAGGCCCGGGGGCTGTCCTCTTCGAGCGAAGCTTCAGGACAGCCGCGCACAACTCCGCCTCGGTAACCGGGGACGCCTGGTCCGGCACCTCCCTCACGATCTCGGGCTCCATCGCCGGTGGGACGAACGCTCCGCGCTCCGGAAAAAGTTCCTCCGCGATCCGTCCCAGAAGCCGCGGCTGGATGGTGGTGGTGAGCGGGGGTGTCCAGGGTCGGAGCTTCTGCCTCACGACCCTGTACGGTCTCCCCCACGGATCCGCGTCGAGAGACGCCAGCCACTCCACCCATGCCGCTTCCTTCGCCTGCGCGATGGCCTTTCGGAGCGACACGCAAGCCTCCCTGTAGGAGGTGTAAAGAGCCTCCTCCAGGTCGTGATCGCGTATCCGCCTCCGTCTGGACCTGGCGTATTGGCGGCGGGCCGCAACACACGCCCTCCGCAACGTCCGTAGCTCCGGGCGCCACCAGTAGACTCGGCGACGTGGAGTCTGAGGCTTCACCCTCGGCATCGCCGCATCGCAGATGCGAAACAGGGCGGCACCGAGTCGGTCGGCCTCTCGGTCGACCTGGACGACCGGGTCGGAACCGGCGCACCAGGCCTCCACGATGGCCGCCTCTTTTGCCAACTGGCGATCGAGACGACCAAGACTCCACCGCGGACCTTCTGACCGCTCAACAGCGGGCCGGACGACGGGAACCGCGGAGACATCAAATCGGATATATCGGTGATCCGATAGAGTCTCCACCCCCGTCTCCACCCTCCAATCTCGAACACGGCGGGCTAGGGCGATGGACGCGAACGTTAAGTCCACGATCGACTCGCCCTGCTGCCGCACGCACGTGCTCTCCGATCCTCTGTTGATCGCCGTGAGTCCCGATGACACGGCCCACTCCTCTAACACCTCTCCTCTGGCATCGGTCGCAGGGGAGCCCCAAGCCGTGGATTTGGCATTGAAGTCCCCCGCGACGATCACCGGACTCGGTGAGTACTGCCCGACCAGAGCCCCGACCTCAACGAGAAGTTGCTCGAATTCGGCGAGACTCCGGTTAGGAGAGGCGTAGACTGCTACGAACGCCGTTCCGTTGACAACGGCGGCCACGCACCCTCTGCCCTTGGCAACCCTATCGATCGCAGGGGCGCCGGGAATGGCGGGAGCGACGATGGAGATCACTCCCTCGTGGTCGGAGACCCAGTCGTCCCGTAAATGAACGACGTAGGGCTCCGCCACGATTGCCACTCCGATTTGCCACTCCGCCATGCTCTGGACTAGAAGGTCCTGGGCTCTGGCGGAGTGGTTTAAATTGGCCTGGAGACAACGCAGGGCCATTATTGTGCGGTCTCCATGGGCACCTCAGTCCTTTGGGACACGGTGACGGGCCCTTTCGTCACCGCACCTCCCGTTCTTTTGACAGGGCGACCTTTGCCGCCCTGGCACGCCTTACTGCCCAAGACGTGCGTCGCAGTTTTACCGGCCGCTGAGCACAGGATGCAGTTCGCGTCAGCGGCGGTGCATTCGCGGGCCTTGTGGTCGGGCTGGCCGCAGCGGAAGCACAAACGGCTGCGGTCCAAACCCCTGTCACAAACGGCCCCCATATGGCCTTCCTCCAGGCACTTAAAGCAGCGGAGTGGCCTCGGCTCGAGCAAAAGCACTCGCGCCGAGATCCACCCCACCTTGACCCGACCGGTCGCCATCAGTTTCCTGGCCGCTATGACAGGGCAGCTGAGCCAGAGCGATCTGCAGCCATTGGCAGACCGGACTACCACGCCCGGCCTGATCGCCCCTTCGGAGCATCCTCCCTCGCTGGCCACAGCTGCCACCACCTCCTCCGACGACACCGAGTCGTCCAGATCCATGACTCTGACCTCGACGCATTTCGTCGGTCGATGGATCTGGACCTCGTCCGGGTTGAGGACGCTGCGGAGCTTTTCCGCAAGGGCATCCGCCGACTTCTCGGCGTCAGCGGTGCCCGGCGGAATCTCGAGCATCCGCGCTCCCGTTGCCGCCGTTCTGAAGCGGACCGTCGTCAGGCCAACCTCGCTGAGCCTTATCTTGCTCTTGGCTTCAGCCAGGACGGTCTCGTACTTGAGGCCTTTCTCCTCTGCACCGGGTCTTAAGGTGATCGTAATCACCGCGGTGCGAGGAGAGCGAAGCCTTTTACGCTCCTTCTTCTTGTCCCTTGCCGTTGGGACGGTCTTCGGCGTCCCTGTCTTCGCCGGTTTTGTAGCCGTCGCCTTCTTGGGCGGTTTCGGGTTCGGCGGCTGCCGAACAACAGTCGCCCAAGACACAGAAGAGCTGCCCGGCTTCGGAGTCGGCGCGGGGGCAGTCTTCTTCGCCACAGCCGCTGCCGCCTCCTGGGCAGCCATGCTGGGGCGTTTCGACTTCTTCTTCGTCGAAGAAGTCGAGGCCGTCTTCGCGTTACCCTTTTCCGCGGCCTTGGCGGCGGACGGCACGGGTGGTGCCTTCGCAGCAGGGACCGTAGTCTGCGCTGCTTGGCTCTGCTCTGCTCTACGGTCTGCGGCCAGCGGAGGTCGCAGCCGAGGCTCCGGAAGGAGGCGTCGCTCAATGCCCTCCATCCGGGCGTTCAGCATATTGCTGAACTGCTCCCGGCTGCTCCTCAACGCTTCCTCCATGATGCGTTTTAAGTTATCCTCGCTCGGTTGTGGCGGCTTCTTACGCATTTCGGCCACTTCCCGTCTTAGCTCCGCCAATTGGCCGGAAAGCTTTGCATTGGCAGCTTCCAGCCGGGCCACTTCCTCCGACATGGTCAGGGCTCTAAGTTCCGCCACCGCACCTTTGATGGTGTCAGCGGCAGTCTTCAGGGCCCTGACGAAGGTACCCTTCAGGTTGCCCGACTTGTTGGCAACCTGAAGTACCACGTCCAACGCCTCCTTCACCGTATGATCCAATGCGGCGGACGTCTTTTGAGCGTCCTCATTGGTCGCGTCCGTGTGACGACTCCGATTACGAGCCGCTCTTTCCTCTAAAGTCGATTTGGCCGCTTCAGTGTAAGCGGCCAGGGCGTCTTCGGTCTCGAAGCGGTCCTCTCTGGCCTTCGTTTTCGCCGCACGGAGTTCCGCTTGAGACTTGCCCAAGCCCACGTATTTACCGTGAGTGGGCGGCCGGCCTCGCCCTCTCTTGTTTGCGGGTTTAAGCCACCTCGCTGAGTCCGAGTTTTCACTCAGCTGCACGCTCACGTCACTTTCGGAGCCAGAGCAGCTATCCTCAGCGTGTGTCCGCTTTTCGCCCTTCCGCCGCGCATTTGTATCTTCCTTGTGTGGGGAATCGAGTGATTCCACCGTCCGCATACTGCAGACCGACGAGTCCGACTCGGAGAGTCGTTCAGGTCGGCCAGTAGGTCCCTCCTTCGTGTTTTGGTTTCCGGTTCCAGCGCACGCCACCGGGGCGCACACCTCCACCACCATGTCGTCGTGTTCCGAGCTTAAGGAGCTCGGAGTCCTTTTAGGGTTTTTATTTTTGTTCACTTCCATAACTTATCCCACGAGCATGGGGGAAGTGACGGTCCGCCCAGGTGGTGCCCCCTGTACCTGGGTAAGCCTCGCGTAACTCGTCAAGGGTGTCGGCCGGTGCCCTGACGAGGATCGCGGTCGCGACTGAACATCCCATCAGCCATGCATCCCCTCGTGCCGCGTCGCCACTTGGGATTCGGGGTGATTTTTATAGAGGTTGTCTTCCTCACGGTCCGGCCGGTTAAGGCAAGACCCGCGGTCCCGCTCGAAGCCGCGAGACGTGTTCCACGACACCTCACCAGCGGGATTACGCGTTCCTCCTTCGGTCTCCGAGGTCAATAAACCCCGGAGACAAAACACAAAACATGTTACACGCCACAAACAAATTTTAACAAATTTACAACATATAACAAGCAACGATGGACAAAACAACAACACCAAACGTCACAAACACTCCCCTTTGCCACGAAGCCGCTCACACAGTCCACTCTGCTAATCAGAGAAGTACCAGGAGCGGTCCGTGGCATACCCTCCCCGTCAGTCTTAGCCGTTGCCGACGACAAAAGATCGTCGACACCGTTGCCCAGGGTGCGCCACGAGGAGGCGACTGACATGCACCCCACGCCCTCCGCAACCTAACCTAACCTTTTTTTTTTTTTTTTTTTTTTTTTTTTTTGTTTTACGAGGAGGAAAGGCATTTACGCCTCCCGCCCGGCCGGGGGACCGGGACGGGTATGTGGGACTCGACCGGGGCCATAAGGGCCCCGTGCCAGGGCAGAAGGCCCTGTCCTACCCACTAAAACCTCCTCGGGTTTCCACCGTACCGCGTGATGGAGGGGCTACGGGAACGCTAAAGCATACTTCCGCGGCCCCCCCGCGGCGACCGCCGTGAGGCGGTCAAATCTTTGAATGCGCGCCCAAGGGCGCGCCTTCCTCCGTTGCCTCCGTCCAGTAAACGTGACGGACTCCCCCGAGTCCGCCACTGGAGGCTGGGCGCCAACAATGCTGACGCCCTGGTGGCGGCGGATAAGATGACAGGCTCCGCCGCCGACCATCGGTGTATCTCCACACCACACGGTGGACCACCACGCATCAGATGGTGGACCACCACTCCACCTTCGACGCTCATAAAGAGCCCTCCGTTCTATGTACATATATATATATTAACATTTACACAACTATTTACAATATTTACATAAATACATATAATACATATTGTACATATTGTACACTCCTCCGCTATGCCAGCGGGGCCGCTCACATAGTCCACTCCGCTGCGCTCGGAGAAGTACTAGGAGCGACCTCGCGGCCTTCCTCCGCGTCAGTCTTAGCCGCGGCCGGCGAGCACACTAAGCCGGCCCCGTTGCCCAGGGTGCGCCACGAGGAGGCGACTGACATGCACCCCGACCTAACCTAACCTAACCTAACCTAACCTAACCTAACCTTTTTTTTTTTTTTTTTTTTTTTTTTTTTTTTTTTTTTTTTTTTTTTTTTTTTTTTTTTTTTTTTTTTTTTATGGTTGGGAAATCCATCATGGAGACCCTCCGCTCTGGGGGAAGAGCGAAGGGTACTGTCAGACTCCTACTGACTAAAACCCAACCCGTGTCCTCCACGTGCCCATGAGTCGGAGGGGCGGGTATCGCCGAAGCATTCGTCGCACCCCTCCGACGGGCGTTGGAACGCCTGATGTAAAGAGTCAGGCGTGCCCCGTCAATCACTGCGGCTGTCCACCCGGCCGCAGGACTCCACTACGAGGCGCGCGTGCGGAACACGACGCCGCCGCCTCGAGGCCTGTTGCTGGTCGGACGGCGAGACGCCCCGAGTCTGCCGTCCGCAGGCCACGCCCTAGGGTGGTCGTAAGTCGGCGACCACCCTGCGACGCCCAGTTCGTCTGCTGCGGGAGGGGAGAGAGGAGGCAGCCTCTCTCTCCCTTTCCGCCGCCTCCTTTGCGAGCATCACTTCCTCGCAGAAGGTGGCGACGGCGCTCCACCCTGCCTCGCTCCGCACCATCGCAGAGACGACGGCCGGAAGCGAGAGGTTTCCCGCAGCGACACCTACGGCCGCGACGAGGTCACGGCGCTGCTCAGCCCATGCTGGGCACTCCGCCAACGTGTGCAACGCCGTATCGTCGCGACCATCGCCACAATGGTGGCACTGGGACGTCGGCTCCCGACCTATGCGACACAGGTACCTACCGAAGCATCCGTGTCCAGTAAGCACCTGCGTCAGCCGGAAGCTGAGGGCGCCGTGGCTCCTTGTGAGCCACTCCTTCAAAACGGGCCTCACCGCCGCAATAGCGACGGCTTGCCCTGCCGTGGGTCGCGCCAAGCGCGTCTCCCACTCCGCCACTGAGACCTGGCGGAGCTCTGCCCTGCGTGCCTCGATCTGTCGAGGCACCAGGCGCTCACCCCGCTCGACCGCCTCCGCGCGCCACCAATAGAGCGACGCGAGGAGCTTAGCCTCGAGGTCCCAGGGCGGCGATCCGGCTAGGAGGCTCGCTGCCTCGAAGGAGATCGTACGGTATCCCCTTATCATCCTGACGGCCATCGCGCGCTGCGGCCTTCTCAGCGCGGCGATGTTGCGGGCCGTCAGGGCATCCGCCCACACTGGCGCGGCGTATAACGCCATCGACCGTACGACCCCCATGTAGAGCCTCCTGCATGAGGAGTTGGGCCCCCCCAGATTAGGCAGCAAGCGCGAGAGCGCTGAAGCGGCGCCCAACAACCGGGGGGCGAGCCGTGTAAAGTGCGGCTCGAAGTTCCACCTACTGTCGAGGATGAGTCCTAGATATTTCATCTTCGACTCGACAGCGATGGACACCCCTCCTACCATGATGCTGGACCCAGGAGGCGGCTTCGTCCTCGGCCCGTGAAAACACAGGGCTTCCGACTTGTGCAATGCCACCTCCAAGCCCAGCCGCCGGATCCTTCCCACGGCATGCGCGACACCAGCAGTCGCGCGTATGGCCGCCTGCCGGTACGTCTTTCCACGTGCTGTAACCAGCGTGTCGTCGGCGTAACAAATGACGCCGACGCCGTGGATGAACGCACCGCGCAGGGCCCAGTCGTAACCCACGTTCCACAGGAGTGGACCCAAAACGGAACCCTGTGGAACGCCGCACGACGTCTCCCGACGACCCCACCTCTCGCGACCCGGGTACACGACCGCTCGGTTCGACAAGTAGGCCGCGACCACGCGTTGGAGGTAGCGCGGCACTCCGTGGTATCGGAGTGCTTCCCTGATGGTACTCCAGGGCAAGGTGTTGAAAGCGTTGGCGATGTCGAGCGACACCGCCAAGACCACCTCACCCCGGGCGACTGCCTCCTCCGCGAGGGTCTTCACGCGCATGATCGCGTCCACCGTCGAACGTCCCTGGCGGAAGCCGAATTGGTTCTCCGCCAAATCCGGCCCCACCCTGGTCATGTGCTGAACGAGGCGACTGGCGATGACACGCTCGAAGATCTTACACACCTCGTCCAGCAACACGATCGGTCGGTACGCAGATGGCGAGTCTGCGGGTCGTCCCTCCTTCCTGAGCAAGACCAGCTTCCCGGTCTTCCACCGGCTTGGAAACTGGCCTCGCTCCAAGCATGCGCTCAGCAGCCCTGAGAGTCGTGGCCCGAGTTCTCTCAGGGCGAGGACCCACGCACGGCCTGGAATGCCGTCGGGTCCAGGGGCGGTGTTCCTGATGCGAGCCACCGCCCCTCTGAGCTCTTCCCGGGTGACTGCGGGCACGTCGTCTTCACCCTCTTCCGCGTCACTGTGAGGCGGAACCATAGCCGGTGGTGTGTGCTCCGGTCTAGATGGAAACAGAGCACCCACCACCTCCTCCAGCAGCTGCGGCTGGAGACTCCGGGACAGTGGGGGAGCCGACTGGCGCAACTTGCCTCTCACCATCAGGTAAGGGCGTCCCCACGGATCTAGGTCCAGAGTCTCCACCAGCTCGTCGTTGGCCTGGGCCTTGGCTCTGACGATGGCCAACTGGAGTGCGCTCTTCGCCTCCCTGTAGCTAGCGTACAGTTCCGCCTCTTCATTCTCCTGTGCTTCTTCGGCCGCCGCTGTAAAGGGGCGGCGGCCTCTCCTCCGTCGTCGGCACCTCGCGTACTGGCGTCGCATCTGTGTGCATTCGTTGCGCAACTGCGCAATCGACTGCGCCCACCAGTACACTTGGCGCCTAGCTGACAACGGCCGGACTCGGGGCATGCCAGCGTCGCAGATTTGCGACATGCTCTCCCGGAACCACTCCGCCTCGTCGTCGATGTCGGCAGGCCTGTCTGGCGAATCCAACCAGGCCTTGACGATCGAGGCCTCCAGGAGAGCCTCCCTGTCCAGCCGCTTCAGCGCCCATCGCGGACCGTCTCCGTGCCGACCTGCCGCTTGGATCGGCCGAATCGAAGTTCGGGCAGAGACGCTAAACCGAATGTACCTATGATCGGATAGCGTCTCGACGTCCTCGACGACGTGCCAGTCGAGGACGTTGCGCGCGAGAGCGGGGCTAGCGAACGTGAGGTCCACTATAGACCCACCCCGCTAACCTAACCTAACCTAACCTAACCTAACCTTTTTTTTTTTTTTTTTTTTTTTTTTTTTTTGGTTGGGAAATCCATCATGGAGACCCTCCGCTCTGGGGGAAGAGCGAAGGGTACTGTCAGACTCCTACTGACTAAAACCCAACCCGTGTCCTCCACGTGCCCATGAGTCGGAGGGGCGGGTATCGCCGAAGCATTCGTCGCACCCCTCCGACGGGCGTTGGCGCGCCTGATGTAAAGAGTCAGGCGCGCCCCGTCAATCACTGCGGCTGTCCACCCGGCCGCAGGACTCCACTACGAGGCGCGCGTGCGGAACACGACGCCGCCGCCTCGAGGCCTGTTGCTGGTCGGACGGCGAGACGCCCCGAGTCTGCCGTCCGCAGGCCACGCCCTAGGGTGGTCGTAAGTCGGCGACCACCCTGCGACGCCCAGTTCGTCTGCTGCGGGAGGGGAGAGAGGAGGCAGCCTCTCTCTCCCTTTCCGCCGCCTCCTTTGCGAGCATCACTTCCTCGCAGAAGGTGGCGACGGCGCTCCACCCTGCCTCGCTCCGCACCATCGTGGAGACGACGGCCGGAAGCGAGAGGTTTCCCGCAGCGACACCGACGGCCGCGACGAGGTCACGGCGCTGCTCAGCCCATGCTGGGCACTCCGCCAACGTGTGCAACGCCGTATCGTCGCGACCATCGCCACAATGGTGGCACTGGGACGTCGGCTCCCGACCTATGCGACACAGGTACCTACCGAAGCACCCGTGTCCAGTAAGCACCTGCGTCAGCCGGAAGCTGAGGGCGCCGTGGCTCCTGGATGAGCCACTCCTTCAAAACGGGCCTCACCGCCCGCAATAGCGACGGCTTGCCCTGCCGTGGGTCGCGCCAAGCGCGTCTCCCACTCCGCCACTGAGACCTGGCGGAGCTCTGCCCTGCGTGCCTCGATCTGTCGAGGCACCAGGCGCTCACCCCGCTCGACCGCCTCCGCGCGCCACCAATAGAGCGACGCGAGGAGCTTAGCCTCGAGGTCCCAGGGCGGCGATCCGGCTAGGAGGCTCGCTGCCTCGAAGGAGATCGTACGGTATCCCATTATCATCCTGACGGCCATCGCGCGCTGCGGCCTTCTCAGCGCGGCGATGTTGCGGGCCGTCAGGGCATCCCGCCACACTGGCGCGGCGTATAGCGCCATCGACCGTACGACCCCCATGTAGAGCCTCCTGCATGAGGAGTTGGGTCCCCCCAGATTGGGCAGCAAGCGCGAGAGCGCTGAAGCGGCGCCCAAACAACCGGGGGCGAGCCGTGTAAAGTGCGGCTCGAAGTTCCACCTACTGTCGAGGATGAGTCCTAGGTATTTCATCTTCGACTCGACAGCGATGGATACCCCTCCTACTATGATGCTGGACCCGGGAGGCGGCTTCGTCCTCGGCCCGTGAAAACACAGGGCTTCCGACTTGTGCAATGCCACCTCCAAGCCCAGCCGCCGGATCCTTCCCACGGCATGCGCGACACCAGCCGTCGCGCGTATGGCCGCCTGCCGGTACGTCTTACCACGCGCTGTAACCAGCGTGTCGTCGGCGTAACAAATGACGCCGACGCCGTGGATGAACGCACCGCGCAGGGCCCAGTCGTACCCCACGTTCCACAGGAGTGGACCCAAGACGGAACCCTGTGGAACGCCGCACGACGTCTCTCGACGACCCCACCTCTCGCGACCCGGGTACACGACCCGCTCGGTCCGACAGGTACGCCGCGACCCACGCGTTGGAGGTAGCGCGGCACTCCGTGATAACGGAGTGCTTCACGGATGGTACTCCAGGGCAAGGTGTTGAAAGCGTTGGCGATGTCGAGCGACACCGCCAAGACCACCTCACCCCGGGCGACTGCCTCCTCCGCGAGGGCCTTCGCGCGCATGATCGCGTCGACCGTCGAACGCCCCTGGCGGAAGCCGAATTGGTTCTCCGCCAAATCCGGCCCCACCCTGGTCATGTGCTGAACGAGGCGACTGGCGATGACACGCTCGAAGATCTTACACACCTCGTCCAGCAACACGATCGGTCGGTACGCAGATGGCGAGTCTGCGGGTCGTCCCTCCTTCTTGAGCAAGACCAGCTTCCCGGTCTTCCACCGGCTTGGAAACTGGCCTCGCTCCAAGCATGCGCTCAGCAGCCCTGAGAGTCGTGGCCCGAGTTCTCTCAGGGCGAGGACCCACGCACGGCCTGGAATGCCGTCGGGTCCAGGGGCGGTGTTCCTGATGCGAGCCACCGCCCCTCTGAGCTCTTCCCGGGTGACTGCGGGCACGTCGCCTTCACCCTCTTCCGCGTCACTTTGAGGCGGAACCATAGCCGGTGGTGCGTGCTCCGGTCTAGATGGAAACAGAGCACCCACCACCTCCTCCAGCAGCTGCGGCTGGAGACTCCGTGACAGCGGGGGAGCCGACTGGCGCAATTTGCCCCTCACCATCAGGTAAGGGCGTCCCCACGGATCTAGGTCCAGAGTCTCCACCAGCTCGTCGTTGGCCTGGGCCTTGGCTCTGACGATGGCCAGCTGGAGTGCGCTCTTCGCCTCCCTGTAGCTAGCGTACAGTTCCGCCTCTTCATTCTCCTGTGCTTCTTCGGCCGCCGCTGTAAAGGGGCGGCGGCCTCTCCTCCGTCGTCGGCACCTCGCGTACTGGCGTCGCATCTGTGTGCATTCGTTGCGCAACTGCGCAATCGACTGCGCCCACCAGTACACTTGGCGCCTAGCTGACAACGGCCGGACTCGGGGCATGCCAGCGTCGCATATGTCCGACATGCTCTCCCGGAACCACTCCGCCTCGTCGTCGATGTCGGTAGGCCTGTCTGGAGAATCTAGCCAGGCCTTGACGATCGAGGCCTCCAGGAGAGCCTCCCTGTCCAGCCGCTTCAGCGCCCATCGCGGACCGTCTCCGTGCCGACCTGCCGCTTGGATCGGCCGAATCGAAGTTCGGGCAGAGACGCTAAACCGAATGTACCTATGGTCGGATAGCGTCTCGACGTCCTCGACGACGTGCCAGTCGAGGACGTTGCGCGCGAGAGCGGGGCTAGCGAACGTGAGGTCCACTATAGACCCACCCCGCTGCCGCACGCACGTCTGCACCGAACCCCGATTCAGGAGAAGCAGGCCCAGCTCGACCGCCCACTCCTCCACTAGCTCACCTCGCGCGTCCGTAGACGGGGAACCCCAAGCCGTAGACTTGGCGTTGAAGTCCCCCAGGACGATCACGGGGCGAGGACAGCCACGACGGACAACCGTGGCCAACTCCAGGGTGACACTCTCCAGATCGGCGAGAGAAAGGCTGGGGGCGAAATATACCCCCACGACCATGATGTCACCCCAGACTGCCGCGACATAGCCCCGCCCTCGAGTTATGGCCTCGAAGGGAAGCGTGTCAGCGGCGGACCTCCTGATCAGCGCCACCGAGCGGTTATCGTCGCACACCCAGTCATCCCTGGGCGGCACGAAGTACGGCTCGGCGACGGCGGTCAAATCGATCGACCACTGCGCCATGCTCTGGAGCAAGAGATCCTGAGCCCTGGCGCAGTGGTTGATATTGGCTTGGAGGAGACGACGTAGAGCCATTACTGCGTGTCCATGGCCGTCGCCTCCTCCCCAGTCCTCGGCTGCTCTTGTGCCGCAGCCGGTTGTCGATTCTTCTTTTTGATGTTCTTCGGCGGATGAGCCGGCTGTGTCCTCGCCGTGGTTGTGGCGGTGGGTCTCGTGCAGGCCTTCGACCCGATCTTGTGGTCGGCTGGCTTTCCAGACGCCGCACATATAACGCAGTGCGGCGTCTTGGCTGAGCAGGTGCCAGCCTTGTGACCGGGCTGACCGCAGCGGTAGCAGAGTTGGCTGCGGTCTACCTCAGCGGTGCACCGTGCCCCCGCGTGTCCACCCTCCAGACACCGGTAGCACCGGAAAGGCCTCGGTGGTAATAGCGTGACCTGCGCCGAAACCCACCCCACTAGGAGTCTGCTGTCCCTTAGCTTCTTGGCCGCCGCTAAGGGACAGCTCACATGGGTGGTCCCTAGACCAGAGACCCCCCGACGTATCGTGCCCGCCTTGACCTGATCAGGCGGGCATCCTCCGGTCTTGGAGACGGCGGCGACGACCTCCTCTGTCGTCGCAGAGTCATCCAGGCCCGAAATGCGCAAAACCGCGCATTTGGTGGGCCTGGACACTCGGACGTCGTCCGACCCCAGTGACGCCCTGAGCTTTTCCGCTAGGGCGTCAGCTTTGGGACCACTCGTGGCCCCCGAGACCTCCAGGAGTCGGCCTCCGGTGGCAGTCGTTTTGCACCGGAGGCCCGTTATGCCGAGATCGCTCAGCGAGATCTCGGCTTTTGCCTTCGCCAAGATGTCGGCATAAGAGAGGCCCCGCTCCTCCGCCCCTGGCTGCAGGGTGAGAGCCACTGCAGTCGAGCGGGGAGTCCTGAGCCTCGCAGGCCGTCGCTTGGCCGCCGCGACTCCCTCCTCCTTCTTCTTGTGGGCCTCCTTTTTGGCCCGCTGGCGCGCCTTTTTGCTGCGTTTAGCGGCGCCTGCAACCTCCCATTCCGCCTCGGGTCTTGACACCGGTCTTTTTTCACTATTGGCTGTTTGTACCGGTTGGACGGCACGGGGCGCTGCGGCTTGGGCCGCACTTGCCTTTTTGGCCGCCTTCGACTTCCCTTTTTTGGCAGCAGCCGCTTGTGCCGGTTGGGTGGCACGGGGCGCTGCGGCTTTGGCCGCATATGTCGGCGCCGGTGCGCTGCGCTGGTCTGCAGCGAGGGGGGGACGTAAAATCCTCCCCTCGAGCACCGAGAAGCGGGCGTTGAAACTCGCCATCTCCTTACGGATCAGGCGAGCCAACTCCGTCTCCTGCGACGACTGCTGCTGCTGTGTCTGCTGCGGTTGCGGCGTGGCGTCAGGCGTGGCGCTCAGAAGGCCCACCTCCCGCCTGAGGTGTTCGCGGCGGAAGTTGGCCATCTCGGCCTTGAGCTCTAGGTGCTCTTTCCTGAGCGCCTCGACCTGTGCTGCGAGCCTGGTGTTCTGGGCCCGCAGCAGCGCCGTCTCCTCGGTATCGGTGCGGGTGAGCAGCACCTGGGCGCACTCCAGTATCGAGGCCGTAGCCTCTTTCAGTGCCTTCTGGCTGCAGCCGCTAAGGCCCTTGGAGACCTTGCCCACCCTTTTTATCGCCGCAACCGCGTCCGTCATCCTCCGGTTGAGGTCGGAGGCAGGTAGCTCCTCTGCCTCGACCTCTAAGGCAGCAGAGTCTGACGACTCCGACCGAGGAGTGGCTCTCCCTTCCACCACCCTCTTGGTCAGAGCCGCGATCTGCCGCTCGTCTTCCATTTGTTTTTCGGCGGCTGCTGCAGCCTTCGTCGCAGCCGCGGCCTCGCGTCTTGATAGACCGATACCGGCATATTTGCCGGTAGTAGTCGGTCTACCTTTCCTAGTCGGTGTGTCGCTGCGAGCAGAGTCCGACCCAGAATCCGGGACCTCTCTCGCGCGTTTCCGTGAACGCTTCGACACCGCGCTCGCCATACTCATCCGACTGGATGCGCTGTCGGCGTCCGACAGCTCACCCAGTCGCTCCAATCTAACCACAGGTACCCTCATCGTTTGCAAATCATAGTCAGTTGTGGTCGCGGTAAGGTCGTTTGAAGGAATCCATCTGGCATCTTTGTCCCCTCCAGATTCGATGGGACGGTCCGATCCGTGAGGCGGATCGGAGAGGGACTGAAACCCCCCTGGAGATATATTTTTTTCGGATGCACTCATATTTAGGTTTTTTGCCGGGGCTGCCGGCGAAGAAGTATAAAAGAGTAAAAGAAGAAAGAACAAAGGAAGAAGGAAAAAGAAATGCAGTCGGGACCGAACTACCCTCCGGCCATGCATCCCATCGCGCTGCGTAGCCACTTGGGATTTGGGGTTATTTTTTATCGAGGTTGTCTTCCTCAAACAAAAGCAAAATTTACAAAAAATTTACATAACCTACATTAAAATAAAATAAAGTAAAATATTTATAGCCTACCTAATAAAACTAATTAATATATATATATTTACAGAATATATTTACACTCCTTCTCTGCCACGGGGCCGCGCACACAGTCCACTCTGAAAACAGAGAAAGACCGGGAGCGACCCGTGGCATGCCCTCCGCGTCAGTCTTAGCCGTGGCCGGCGAGCAAGCTCAAGCCGGCCCCGTTGCCCAGGGTGCGCCACGAGGAGGCGACTGACATGCACCCCAACCTAACCTTTTTTTTTTTTTTTTTTTTTTTTTTTTTTTTATGGTTGGGAAATCCATCATGGAGACCCTCCGCTCTGGGGAAAGAGCGAAGGGTACTGTCAGACTCCTACTGACTAAAACCCAACCCGTGTCCTCCACGTGCCCATGAGTCGGAGGGGCGGGTATCGCCGAAGCATTCGTCGCACCCCTCCGACGGGCGTTGGCGCGCCTGATGTAAAGAGTCAGGCGCGCCCCGTCACTCACTGCGGCTGTCCACCCGGCCGCAGGACTCCACTACGAGGCGCGCGTGCGGAACACGACGCCGCCGCCTCGAGGCCTGTTGCTGGTCGGACGGCGAGACGCCCCGAGTCTGCCGTCCGCAGGCCACGCCCTAGGGTGGTCGTAAGTCGGCGACCACCCTGCGACGCCCAGTTCGTCTGCTGCGGGAGGGGAGAGAGGAGGCAGCCTCTCTCTCCCTTTCCGCCGCCTCCTTTGCGAGCATCACTTCCTCGCAGAAGGTGGCGACGGCGCTCCACCCTGCCTCACTCCGTACCATCGCGGAGACGACGGCCGGAAGCGAGAGGTTTCCCGCAGCGACACCTACGGCCGCGACGAGGTCACGGCGCTGCTCAGCCCATGCTGGGCACTCCGCCAACGTGTGCAACGCCGTATCGTCGCGACCATCGCCACAATGGTGGCACTGGGACGTCGGCTCCCGACCTATGCGACACAGGTACCTACCGAAGCATCCGTGTCCAGTAAGCACCTGCGTCAGCCGGAAGCTGAGGGCGCCGTGGCTCCTAGTGAGCCACTCCTTCAGGACGGGCCTCACCGCCGCAATAGCGACGGCTTGCCCTGCCGTGGGTCGCGCCAAGCGCGTCTCCCACTCCGCCACTGAGACCTGGCGGAGCTCTGCCCTGCGTGCCTCGATCTGTCGAGGCACCAGGCGCTCACCCCGCTCGACCGCCTCCGCGCGCCACCAATAGAGCGACGCGAGGAGCTTAGCCTCGAGGTCCCAGGGCGGCGATCCGGCTAGGAGGCTCGCTGCCTCGAAGGAGATCGTACGGTATCCCCTTATCATCCTGACGGCCATCGCGCGCTGTGGCCTTCTCAGCGCGGCGACGTTGCGGGCCGTCAGGGCATCCGCCCACACTGGCGCGGCGTATAACGCCATCGACCGTACGACCCCCATGTAGAGCCTCCTGCATGAGGAGTTGGGTCCCCCCAGATTGGGCAGCAAGCGCGAGAGCGCTGAAGCGGCGCCCAACAACCGGGGGGCGAGCCGTGTAAAGTGCGGCTCGAAGTTCCACCTACTGTCGAGGACGAGTCCTAGGTATTTCATCGTCGACTCGACAGCGATGGATACCCCTCCTACGATGATGCTGGACCCGGGAGGCGGCTTCATCCTCGGCCCGTGAAAACACAAGGCCTCCGACTTGTGCAATGCCACCTCCAAGCCCAGCCGCCGGATCCTTCCCACGGCATGCGCGACACCAGCCGTCGCGCGTATGGCCGCCTGCCGGTACGTCTTTCCACGTGCTGTAACCAGCGTGTCGTCGGCGTAACAAATGACGCCGACGCCGTGGATGAACGCACCGCGCAGGGCCCAGTCGTACCCCACGTTCCACAGGAGTGGACCCAAAACGGAACCCTGTGGAACGCCGCACGACGTCTCTCGACGACCCCACCTCTCGCGACCCGGGTACACGACCGCTCGGCCCGACAGGTACGCCGCGACCACGCGTTGGAGGTAGCGCGGCACTCCGTGGTACCGGAGTGCTTCACAGATGGTACTCCAGGGCAAGGTGTTGAAAGCGTTGGCGATGTCGAGCGACACCGCCAAGACCACCTCACCCCGGGCGACTGCCTCCTCCGCGAGGGCCTTCACGCGCATGATCGCGTCGACCGTCGAACGCCCCTGGCGGAAGCCGAATTGGTTCTCCGCCAAATCCGGCCCCACCCTGGTCATGTGCTGAACGAGGCGACTGGCGATGACACGCTCGAAGATCTTACACACCTCGTCCAGCAACACGATCGGTCGGTACGCAGATGGCGAGTCTGCGGGTCGTCCCTCCTTCTTGAGCAAGACCAGCTTCCCGGTCTTCCACCGGCTTGGAAACTGGCCTCGCTCCAAGCATGCGCTCAGCAGCCCTGAGAGTCGTGGCCCGAGTTCTCTCAGGGCGAGGACCCACGCACGGCCTGGAATGCCGTCGGGTCCAGGGGCGGTGTTCCTGATGCGAGCCACCGCCCCTCTGAGCTCTTCCCGGGTGACGGCGGGCACGTCGTCTTCACCCTCTTCCGCGTCACTGTGAGGCGGAACCATAGCCGGTGGTGTGTGCTCCGGTCTAGATGGAAACAGAGCACCCACCACCTCCTCCAGCAGCTGCGGCTGGAGACTCCGGGACAGCGGGGGAGCCGACTGGCGCATCTTGCCCCTCACCATCAGGTAAGGGCGTCCCCACGGATCTAGGTCCAGAGTCTCCACCAGCTCGTCGTTGGCCTGGGCTTTGGCTCTGACGATGGCCAACTGGAGTGCGCTCTTCGCCTCCCTGTAGCTAGCGTACAGTTCCGCCTCTTCACTCACCTGCGCTTCTTCGGCCGCCGCTGTAAAGGGGCGGCGGCCTCTCCTCCGTCGTCGGCACCTCGCGTACTGGCGTCGCATCTGCGTGCATTCGTTGCGCAACTGCGCAATCGACTGCGCCCACCAGTACACTTGGCGCCTAGCTGACAACGGCCGGACTCGGGGCATGCCAGCGTCGCAGATTTGCGACATGCTCTCCCGGAACCACTCCGCCTCGTCGTCGATGTCGGCAGGCCTGTCTGGCGAATCCAGCCATGCCTTGACGATCGAGGCCTCCAGGAGAGCCTCCCTGTCCAGCCGCTTCAGCGCCCATCGCGGACCGTCTCCGTGCCGACCTGCCGCTTGGATCGGCCGAATCGAAGTTCGGGCAGAGACGCTAAACCGAATGTACCGATGGTCGGATAGCGTCTCGACGTCCCCGACGACGTGCCAGTCGAGGACGTTGCGCGCGAGAGCGGGGCTAGCGAACGTGAGGTCCACTATAGACCCACCCCGCTGCCGCACGCACGTCTGCACCGAACCCCGATTCAGGAGAAGCAGGCCCAGCTCGACCGCCCACTCCTCCACTAGCTCGCCCCGCGCGTCCGTAGACGGGGAACCCCAAGCCGTAGACTTGGCGTTGAAGTCCCCCAGGACGATCACGGGGCGAGGACAGCCACGACGGACAACCGTGGCCAACTCCAGGGTGACACTCTCGAGATCGGCGAGAGAAAGGCTGGGGGCGAAATATACCCCCACGACCATGATGTCACCCCAGACTGCCGCGACATAGCCCCGCCCTCGAGTTACAGCCTCGAAGGGAAGCGTGTCAGCGGCGAACCTTCTGATCAACGCCACCGAGCGGTTATCGTCGCACACCCAGTCATCCCTGGGCGGCACGAAGTACGGCTCGGCGACGGCGGTCAAATCGATCGACCACTGCGCCATGCTCTGGAGCAAGAGATCCTGAGCCCTGGCGCAGTGGTTGATATTGGCTTGGAGGAGACGACGTAGAGCCATTACTGAGTGTCCATGGCCGTCGCCTCCTCCCCAGTCCTCGGCTGTTCTTGTGCCGCAGCCGGTGGTCGAACCGGCTGCGAGGAGCTGGTTGCCTTCTTCTTTGTGTTCTTCTTCGGCGGATGAGCCGGTAGTGTCCTCGCCGTGGTTGTGGCGGTAGGTCTCGCACAGGCCTTCGACCCGATCTTGTGGTCGGCTGGCTTTCCAGACGCCGCACATATAACGCAGTGCGGCGTCTTGGCAGAGCAGGAGCCAGCCTTATGACCGGGCTGACCGCAGCGGTAACAGAGTTGGCTGCGGTCAACCTCCGCGGTGCACCGTGCCCCCGCGTGTCCACCCTCCAGACACCGGTAGCACCGGAAAGGCCTCGGTGGTAGGAGCGCGACCTGCGCCGAGACCCACCCCACTAGGAGTCTGCTGTCCCTCAGCTTCTTGGCCGCCGCTAAGGGACAGCTCACATGGGTGGTCCCTAGACCTGAGACCCCCCGACGTATCGTGCCCGCCTTGACCTGATCAGGCGGGCATCCTCCGGTCTTGGAGACGGCGGCGACGACCTCCTCTATCGTCGCAGAGTCATCCAGGCCCGAAATGCGCAAAACCGCGCATTTGGTGGGCCTGGACACTCGGACGTCGTCCGACCCCAGTGACGCCCTGAGCTTTTCCGCTAGGGCGTCAGCTTTGGGACCACTCGTGGCCCCCGAGACCTCCAGGAGTCGGCCTCCGGTGGCAGTCGTTTTGCACCGGAGGCCCGTTATGCCGAGATCGCTTAGCGAGATCTCGGCTTTTGCCTTCGCCAAGATGTCGGCATAAGAGAGGCCCCGCTCCTCCGCCCCTGGCTGCAGGGTGAGAGCCACTGCAGTCGAGCGGGGAGTCCTGAGCCTCGCAGGCCGGCGCTTAGCCGCCGCGACACCCTCCTCCTTCTTTTTCTGGGCCTCTTTTTTAGCCCGCTGGCGCGCCTCCTTCTTCTTCTTCCTGGCGTCGCCCGCAACCTTCCACTCCGCGTCGGGTGTTGACGGGGGGTTGCGCGACGCCGGTCTGTCTCGTTTATCGGGTTGGGTGACACGGGGCGCTGCGGCTTGGGCCGCACTTGCCTTTTTGGCCGCCTTCGACTTCCCTTTTTTGGCAGCAGCCGCTTGTGCCGGTTGGGTGGCACGGGGCGCTGCGGCTTTGGCCGCATATGTCGGCGCCGGTGCGCTGCGCTGGTCTGCAGCTAGGGGGGGACGTAAAATCCTCCCCTCGAGCACCGAGAAACGAGCGTTAAAGCTCGCCATCTCCTGACGGATCAGGCGAACCAGCTCCGTCTCTTGCGGCGACTGCTGCTGTTGCTGCGGTTGCGGCGTGGCGTCAGGTGTGGCGCTCAGAAGGCCCACCTCCCGCCTGAGGTGTTCCCGGCGGAAGTTGGCCATCTCGGCCTTGAGCTCGAGGTGCTCTTTCCTGAGCGCCTCGACCTGTGCTGCGAGCCTGGTGTTCTGGGCCCGCAGCAGCGCCGTCTCTTCAGTATCGGTGCGGGTGAGCAGCACCTGGGCGCACTCCAGTATCGAGGCCGTAGCCTCTTTCAGTGCCTTCTGGCTACAGCCGCTAAGGCCCTTGGAGACCTTGCCCACCCTTTTAATCGCCGCAACCGCGTCCGTCATCCTCCGGTTGAGGTCGGAGGCAGGTAGCTCCTCTGCCTCGACCTCTAAGGCAGCAGAGTCTGACGACTCCGACCGAGGAGTGGCTCTCCCTTCCACCACCCTCTTGGTCAGAGCCGCGATCTGCCGCTCGTCGTCTTCTAATTTTTGGGCGGCAACTGCGGCCTTCGTCGCAGCCGCGGCCTCGCGTCTTGATAGACCGATACCGGCATATTTGCCGGTAGTAGTCGGTCTACCTTTCCTAGTCGGTGTGTCGCTGCGAGCAGAGTCCGACCCAGAATCCGGGACCTCTCTCGCGCGTTTCCGTGAACGCTTCGACACCGCGCTCGCCATACTCATCCGACTGGATGCGCTGTCGGCGTCCGACAGCTCACCCAGTCGCTCCAATCTAACCACAGGTACCCTCATCGTTTGCAAATCATAGTCAGTTGTGGTCGCGGTAAGGTCGTTTGAAGGAATCCATCTGGCATCTTTGTCCCCTCCAGATTCGATGGGACGGTCCGATCCGTGAGGCGGATCGGAGAGGGACTGAAACCCCCCTGGAGATATATTTTTTTCGGATGCACTCATATTTAGGTTTTTTGCCGGGGCTGCCGGCGAAGAAGTATAAAAGAGTAAAAGAAGAAAGAACAAAGGAAGAAGGAAAAAGAAATGCAGTCGGGACCGAACTACCCTCCGGCCATGCATCCCATCGCGCTGCGTAGCCACTTGGGATTTGGGGTTATTTTTTATCGAGGTTGTCTTCCTCAAACAAAAGCAAAATTTACAAAAAATTTACATAACCTACATTAAAATAAAATAAAATAAAATATTTATAGCCTACCTAATAAAACTAATTAATATATATATATTTACAGAATATATTTACACTCCTTCTCTGCCACGGGGCCGCGCACACAGTCCACTCTGAAAACAGAGAAAGACCGGGAGCGACCCGTGGCATGCCCTCCGCGTCAGTCTTAGCCGTGGCCGGCGAGCAAGCTCAAGCCGGCCCCGTTGCCCAGGGTGCGCCACGAGGAGGCGACTGACATGCACCCCACCCCAACCTAACCTAACCTAACCTAACCTAACCTAACCTTTTTTTTTTTTTTTTTTTTTTTTTTTTGTTTTACGAGGAGGAAAGGCATTTACGCCTCCCGCCCGGCCGGGGGACCGGGACGGGTATGTGGGACTCGACCGGGGCCATAAGGGCCCCGTGCCAGGGCAGAAGGCCCTGTCCTACCCACTAAAACCTCCTCGGGTTTCCACCGTACCGCGTGATGGAGGGGCTACGGGAACGCTAGAGCATACTTCCGCGGCCCCCCCGCGGCGACCGCCGTGAGGCGGTCAAATCGTTGAATGCGCGCCCAAGGGCGCGCCTTCCTCCGTTGCCTCCGTCCAGTAAACGTGACGGACTCCCCCGAGTCCGCCACTGGAGGCTGGGCGCCAACAATGCTGACGCCCTGGTGGCGGCGGATAAGATGACAGGCTCCGCCGCCGACCATCGGTGTATCTCCACACCACACGGTGGACCACCACGCATCAGATGGTGGACCACCACTCCTCCTTCGACGCTCATAAAGAGCCCTCCGTTCTATATACATATATATATATTGACATTTACACAACTATTTACAATATTTACATAAATACATATAATACATATTGTACATATAGTACACTCCTCCGCTATGCCAGCGGGGCCGCTCACATAGTCCACTCCGCTGCGCTCGGAGAAGTACTAGGAGCGACCTCGCGGCCTTCCTCCGCGTCAGTCTTAGCCGCGGCCGGCGAGCACACAAGCCGGCCCCGTTGCCCAGGGTGCGCCACGAGGAGGCGACTGACATGCACCCCAACCTAACCTAACCTAACCTAACCTTTTTTTTTTTTTTTTTTTTTTTTTTTTTTTTTTTTTTTTTTTTTATGGTTGGGAAATCCATCATGGAGACCCTCCGCTCTGGGGGAAGAGCGAAGGGTACTGTCAGACTCCTACTGACTAAAACCCAACCCGTGTCCTCCAATTGCCCATGTGTCGGAAGGGCGGGTATCGCCGAAGCATTCGTCGCACCCCTCCGACGGGCGTTGGCGCGCCTGATGTAAAGAGTCAGGCGCGCCCCGTCACTCACTGCGGCTGTCCACCCGGCCGCAGGACTCCACTACGAGGCGCGCGTGCGGAACACGACGCCGCCGCCTCGAGGCCTGTTGCTGGTCGGACGGCGAGACGCCCCGAGTCTGCCGTCCGCAGGCCACGCCCTAGGGTGGTCGTAAGTCGGCGACCACCCTGCGACGCCCAGTTCGTCTGCTGCGGGAGGGGAGAGAGGAGGCAGCCTCTCTCTCCCTTTCCGCCGCCTCCTTCGCGAGCATCACTTCCTCGCAGAAGGTGGCGACGGCGCTCCACCCTGCCTCGCTCCGTACCATCGTGGAGACGACGGCCGGAAGCGAGAGGTTTCCCGCAGCGACACCGACGGCCGCGACGAGGTCACGGCGCTGCTCAGCCCATGCTGGGCACTCCGCCAACGTGTGCAACGCCGTATCGTCGCGACCATCGCCACAATGGTGGCACTGGGACGTCGGCTCCCGACCTATGCGACACAGGTACCTACCGAAGCATCCGTGTCCAGTAAGCACCTGCGTCAGCCGGAAGCTGAGGGCGCCGTGGCTCCTAGTGAGCCACTCCTTCAAAACGGGCCTCACCGCCGCAATAGCGACGGCTTGCCCTGCCGTGGGTCGCGCTAATCGCGTCTCCCACTCCGCCACTGAGACCTGGCGGAGCTCTGCCCTGCGTGCCTCGATCTGTCGAGGCACCAGGCGCTCACCCCGCTCGACCGCCTCCGCGCGCCACCAATAGAGCGACGCGAGGAGCTTAGCCTCGAGGTCCCAGGGCGGCGATCCGGCTAGGAGGCTCGCTGCCTCGAAGGAGATCGTACGGTATCCCCTTATCATCCTGACGGCCATCGCGCGCTGTGGCCTTCTCAGCGCGGCGACGTTGCGGGCCGTCAGGGCATCCGAACCTAACCTAACCTTTTTTTTTTTTTTTTTTTTTTTTTTTTTTTTTTTGTTTTACTAGGAGGAAATGCATTTACGCATTCCGCCCGGTCGAAAGGGGGGACCGAGACGGATATGTGGGACTCCCGGGGCAGAAGGCCCCGTCCTACCCACTAAAACCTCCTAGGATTTCCGCCTTCACCGCAAGGCGGCAGGACTACGGGAACGCACGTGGCTCACCACCGCGGCCCTGCCAGCGGTCGTCGCTGTAAATGGGCGACTCATCTCGAGAGCGTGCCAGGATGTTGCGGCACGCTTCCGTCTCCGCCTCCGTCAGAACCGTGACGGACTCCCCCGAGTCCGCCACTGGAGGCTGGGCGAAGGCAGCGGATGTAAAGTTCCGCTGCCGACTACGTTGCGTCAAGTTAAAACAGGGCCATGCGGCAGCAGATGTAAAAGTCCGCTGCCGATAGCGCTGTGAACCTAACCTAACCTAACCTAACCTAACCTAACCTTTTTTTTTTTTTTTTTTTTTTTTTTTTTTTTTTTTATGGTTGGGAAATCCATCATGGAGACCCTCCGCTCTGGGGGAAGAGCGAAGGGTACTGTCAGACTCTTACTGACTAAAACCCAACCCGTGTCCTCCAATTGCCCATGTGTCGGAAGGGCGGGTATCGCCGAAGCATTCGTCGCACCCCTCCGACGGGCGTTGGCGCGCCTGATGTAAAGAGTCAGGCGCGCCCCGTCACTCACTGCGGCTGTCCACCCGGCCGCAGGACTCCACTACGAGGCGCGCGTGCGGAACACGACGCCGCCGCCTCGAGGCCTGTTGCTGGTCGGACGGCGAGACGCCCCGAGTCTGCCGTCCGCAGGCCACGCCCTAGGGTGGTCGTAAGTCGGCGACCACCCTGCGACGCCCAGTTCGTCTGCTGCGGGAGGGGAGAGAGGAGGCAGCCTCTCTCTCCCTTTCCGCCGCCTCCTTTGCGAGCATCACTTCCTCGCAGAAGGTGGCGACGGCGCTCCACCCTGCCTCGCTCCGTACCATCGCGGAGACGACGGCCGGAAGCGAGAGGTTTCCCGCAGCGACACCGACGGCCGCGACGAGGTCACGGCGCTGCTCAGCCCATGCTGGGCACTCCGCCAACGTGTGCAACGCCGTATCGTCGCGACCATCGCCACAATGGTGGCACTGGGACGTCGGCTCCCGACCTATGCGACACAGGTACCTACCGAAGCATCCGTGTCCAGTAAGCACCTGCGTCAGCCGGAAGCTGAGGGCGCCGTGGCTCCTTGTGAGCCACTCCTTCAAAACGGGCCTCACCGCCGCAATAGCGACGGCTTGCCCTGCCGTGGGTCGCGCCAAGCGCGTCTCCCACTCCGCCACTGAGACCTGGCGGAGCTCTGCCCTGCGTGCCTCGATCTGTCGAGGCACCAGGCGCTCACCCCGCTCGACCGCCTCCGCGCGCCACCAATAGAGCGACGCGAGGAGCTTAGCCTCGAGGTCCCAGGGCGGCGATCCGGCTAGGAGGCTCGCTGCCTCGAAGGAGATCGTACGGTATCCCCTTATCATCCTGACGGCCATCGCGCGCTGCGGCCTTCTCAGCGCGGCGATGTTGCGGGCCGTCAGGGCATCCGCCCACACTGGCGCGGCGTATAACGCCATCGACCGTACGACCCCCATGTAGAGCCTCCTGCATGAGGAGTTGGGTCCCCCCAGATTGGGCAGCAAGCGCGAGAGCGCTGAAGCGGCGCCCAACAACCGGGGGGCGAGCCGTGTAAAGTGCGGCTCGAAGTTCCACCTACTGTCGAGGACGAGTCCTAGGTATTTCATCGTCGACTCGACAGCGATGGATACCCCTCCTACGATGATGCTGGACCCGGGAGGCGGCTTCGTCCTCGGCCCGTGAAAACACAGGGCCTCCGACTTGTGCAGTGCCACCTCCAAGCCCAGCCGCCGGATCCTTCCCACGGCATGCGCGACACCAGCAGTCGCGCGTATGGCCGCCTGCCGGTACGTCTTTCCACGTGCTGTAACCAGCGTGTCGTCGGCGTAACAAATGACGCCGACGCCGTGGATGAACGCACCGCGCAGGGCCCAGTCGTACCCCACGTTCCACAGGAGTGGACCCAAAACGGAACCCTGTGGAACGCCGCACGACGTCTCCCGACGACCCCACCTCTCGCGACCCGGATACACGACCGCTCGGTTCGACAAGTAGGCCGCGACCACGCGTTGGAGGTAGCGCGGCACTCCGTGGTATCGGAGTGCTTCCCTGATGGTACTCCAAGGCAAGGTGTTGAAAGCGTTGGCGATGTCGAGCGACACCGCCAAGACCACCTCACCCCGGGCGACTGCCTCCTCCGCGAGGGCCTTCACGCGCATGATCGCGTCGACCGTCGAACGCCCCTGGCGGAAGCCGAATTGGTTCTCCGCCAAATCCGGCCCCACCCTGGTCATGTGCTGAACGAGGCGACTGGCGATGACACGCTCGAAGATCTTACACACCTCGTCCAGCAACACGATCGGTCGGTACGCAGATGGCGAGTCTGCGGGTCGTCCCTCCTTCTTGAGCAAGACCAGCTTCCCGGTCTTCCACCGGCTTGGAAACTGGCCTCGCTCCAAGCATGCGCTCAGCAGCCCTGAGAGTCGTGGCCCGAGTTCTCTCAGGGCGAGGACCCACGCACGGCCTGGAATGCCGTCGGGTCCAGGGGCGGTGTTCCTGATGCGAGCCACCGCCCCTCTGAGCTCTTCCCGGGTGACTGCGGGCACGTCGTCTTCACCCTCTTCCGCGTCCCCGTGAGGCGGAACCATAGCCGGTGGTGTGTGCTCCGGTCTAGATGGAAACAGAGCACCCACCACCTCCTCCAGCAGCTGCGGCTGGAGACTCCGGGACAGCGGGGGAGCCGACTGGCGCAACTTGCCCCTCACCATCAGGTAAGGGCGTCCCCACGGATCTAGGTCCAGAGTCTCCACCAGCTCGTCGTTGGCCTGGGCCTTGGCTCTGACGATGGCCAACTGGAGTGCGCTCTTCGCCTCCCTGTAGCTAGCGTACAGTTCCGCCTCTTCATTCTCCTGTGCTTCTTCGGCCGCCGCTGTAAAGGGGCGGCGGCCTCTCCTCCGTCGTCGGCACCTCGCGTACTGGCGTCGCATCTGTGTGCATTCGTTGCGCAACTGCGCAATCGACTGCGCCCACCAGTACACTTGGCGCCTAGCTGACAACGGCCGGACTCGGGGCATGCCAGCGTCGCATATGTCCGACATGCTCTCCCGGAACCACTCCGCCTCGTCGTCGATGTCGGTAGGCCTGTCTGGCGAATCTAGCCAGGCCTTGACGATCGAGGCCTCCAGGAGAGCCTCCCTGTCCAGCCGCTTCAGCGCCCATCGCGGACCGTCTCCGTGCCGACCTGCCGCTTGGATCGGCCGAATCGAAGTTCGGGCAGAGACGCTAAACCGAATGTACCGATGGTCGGATAGCGTCTCGACGTCCTCGACGACGTGCCAGTCGAGGACGTTGCGCGCGAGAGCGGGGCTAGCGAACGTGAGGTCCACTATAGACCCACCCCGCTGCCGCACGCACGTCTGCACCGAACCCCGATTCAGGAGAAGCAGGCCCAGCTCGACCGCCCACTCCTCCACTAGCTCACCCCGCGCGTCCGTAGACGGGGAACCCCAAGCCGTAGACTTGGCGTTGAAGTCCCCCAGGACGATCACGGGGCGAGGACAGCCACGACGGACAACCGTGGCCAACTCCAGGGTGACACTCTCCAGATCGGCGAGAGAAAGGCTGGGGGCGAAATATACCCCCACGACCATGATGTCACCCCAGACTGCCGCGACATAGCCCCGCCCTCGAGTTATGGCCTCGAAGGGAAGCGTGTCAGCGGCGGACCTCCTGATCAACGCCACCGAGCGGTTATCGTCGCACACCCAGTCATCCCTGGGCGGCACGAAGTACGGCTCGGCGACGGCGGTCAAATCGATCGACCACTGCGCCATGCTCTGGAGCAAGAGATCCTGAGCCCTGGCGCAGTGGTTGATATTGGCTTGGAGGAGACGACGTAGAGCCATTACTGCGTGTCCATGGCCGTCGCCTCCCCCCCAGTCCTCGGCTGTTCTTGTGCCGCAGCCGGTGGTCGAACCGGCTGCGAGGAGCTGGTTGCCTTCTTCTTGGCGGTCTTCGGCGGATGAGCCGGTTGTGCCTTCGCCGTGGTTTTTGGAGTGGGTCTTGCACAGGCCTTCGACCCGATCTTGTGGTCGGCTGGCTTTCCAGACGCCGCACATATAACGCAGTGCGGCGTCTTGGCAGAGCAGGTGCCAGCCTTGTGACCGGGCTGACCGCAGCGGTAACAGAGTTGGCTGCGGTCTACCTCAGCGGTGCACTGTGCCCCCGCGTGTCCACCCTCCAGACACCGGTAGCACCTGAAAGGCCTCGGTGGTAATAATGTGACCTGCGCCGAGACCCACCCCACCAGGAGTCTGCTGTCCCTTAGCTTTCTGGCCGCCGCTAAGGGACAGCTCACGTGGGTAGTCCCGAGTCCGGAGACCCCCCGACGTATCGTGCCCGCCTTGACCTGATCAGGCGGGCATCCTCCGGTCTTGGAGACGGCAGCGACGACCTCCTCCGTCGTCGCAGAGTCATCCAGGCCCGAAATGCGCAAAACCGCGCATTTGGTGGGCCTGGACACTCGGACGTCGTCCGACCCCAGTGACGCCCTGAGCTTTTCCGCTAGGGCGTCGGCTTTGGGACCACTCGTGGCCCCCGAGACCTCCAGGAGTCGGCCTCCGGTGGCAGTCTTTTTGCACCGGAGGCCCGTTATGCCGAGATCGCTCAGCGAGATCTCGGCTTTGGCTTTGGCCAAGATACCCGCATAGGAGAGGCCTCGCTCCTCCGCTCCTGGCTGCAGGGTGAGAGCCACTGCAGTGGAGCGGGGAGTCCTGAGCCTCGCAGGCCTGCGCTTGGCCGCCGCGACTCCCTCCTCCTTCTTTTTCTGGGCCTCCTTTTTAGCCCGCTGGCGCGCCTTATTGCTGCGTTTAGCGGCGCCCGCAACCTCCCATTCCGCCTCGGGTCTTGACACCGGTCTTTTTTCACTGGCAGCCGTTTGTACCGGATGGACGGCACGGGGCGCTGCGGCTTGGGCCGCACTTGCCTTTTTGGCCGCCTTTGACTTCCCTTTTTTGGCAGCAGCCGCTTGTGCCGGTTGGGTGGCACGGGGCGCTGCGGCTTTGGCCGCATATGTCGGCGCCGGTGCGCTGCGCTGGTCTGCAGCTAGGGGGGGACGTAAAATCCTCCCCTCGAGCACCGAGAAACGAGCGTTAAAGCTCGCCATCTCCTGACGGATCAGGCGAGCCAGCTCAGTCTCCTGCGGCGACTGCTGCTGTTGCTGCGGTTGCAGCGTGGCGTCAGGTGTGGCGCTCAGAAGGCCCACCTCCCGCCTGAGGTGTTCCCGGCGGAAGTTGGCCATCTCGGCCTTGAGCTCGAAGTGCTCTTTTCTGAGCGCCTCCACCTGTGCTGCGAGCCTGGTGTTCTGGGCCCGCAGCAGCGCCGTCTCCTCCGTGTCAGTGCGGGTGAGCAGCACCTGGGCGCACTCCAGGATCGAGGCCGTAGCCTCTTTTATTGCCTTCTGGCTGCAGCCGCTAAGGCCCTTGGAGACCTTGCCCACCCGTCTGATGGCTGCAACCGCGTTGGTCATTTTTTGGTTGAGGTCGGAGGCAGGTAACTCGTCTGCCTCGACCCCTAAGGCCGCAGAATCTGACGACTCTGACCGAGGAGTGGCTCTCCCTTCCACCACCCTTTTAGTCAGAGCCGCGATCTGCCGCTCGTCCTCCTCCAGTTTTTTGGCGGCAGCTGCGGCCTTCGTCGCAGCCGCAGCCTCACGCCTGGAAAGACCGATACCGGCATATTTACCGGTAGTGGCCGGTCTACCCTTTCTCACACTCTCGCGTGTGTCGCTGGAAGGAGAGTCCGATCCTGAGTCTGGACCCTCCCTCGCGCGTTTTCGTGAGCGCTTTGAATTGGCGCTCACCGCGCTCACCACGCTCATCCGACTGGATACGCTGTCGGTGTCCGACAGCTCACCCAGTCGCTCCAGCCGTACCACTGGCACCCTCATCGTAGGCAATTCGTTGTCCGTTGTTGTCGCGTTGTGGTTGTTGGAAAAGATCGATCTGGCATCCCTGTCCCCTCCAGATTCGACGGGACTGTCCGATCCGTGAGGCGGATCGGAGAGGGACTGAAACCCCCCTGGAGAATTAATTTTGATAGATGCACTAGTCATGTTGGTTTTTTTTTTTGCCGGGGCTGCCGGCAGAAGAAGAGAATAAAAGAAAAAAAAGAATAAAGAAAAAAAATAAAAAACAAGAATGAAAAAGGAAATGCAGTCGAGACCGAACTACCCTCCGGCCATGCATCCCATCGCGCTGCGTAGCCACTTGGGATTTGGGGTTATTTTTTATCGAGGTTGTCTTCCTCAAAACAAAAAATTAAATTTACAAAATTTACAAACCTACTTTAAAATACAAATAAAATAAAATAAAATATTTATAGCCTACCTAATAATTATAATTATAAAACTAATTAATATATATTTACAGAATATATTTACACTCCTTCTCTGCCACGGGGCCGCGCACACAGTCCACTCTGAAAACAGAGAAAGACCGGGAGCGACCCGTGGCATGCCCTCCGCGTCAGTCTTAGCCGTGGCCGGCGAGCAAGCTCAAGCCGGCCCCGTTGCCCAGGGTGCGCCACGAGGAGGCGACTGACATGCACCCCAACCTAACCTAACCTAACCTAACCTAACCTAACCTAACCTAACCTAACCTAACCTTTTTTTTTTTTTTTTTTTTTTTTTATGGTTGGGAAATCCATCATGGAGACCCTCCGCTCTGGGGGAAGAGCGAAGGGTACTGTCAGACTCCTACTGACTAAAACCCAACCCGTGTCCTCCAATTGCCCATGTGTCGGAAGGGCGGGTATCGCCGAAGCATTCGTCGCACCCCTCCGACGGGCGTTGGCGCGCCTGATGTAAAGAGTCAGGCGCGCCCCGTCACTCACTGCGGCTGTCCACCCGGCCGCAGGACTCCACTACGAGGCGCGCGTGCGGAACACGACGC
The DNA here is from genome assembly GCF_905220365.1 of Vanessa cardui. Classification (NCBI taxonomy): domain Eukaryota; kingdom Metazoa; phylum Arthropoda; class Insecta; order Lepidoptera; family Nymphalidae; genus Vanessa; species Vanessa cardui. The sequence continues at coordinate 99,243 of NC_061149.1, forward strand.
CGCCGCCTCGAGGCCTGTTGCTGGTCGGACGGCGATACGCCCCGAGTCTGCCGTCCGCAGGCCACGCCCTAGGGTGGTCGTAAGTCGGCGACCACCCTGCGACGCCCAGTTCGTCTGCTGCGGGAGGGGAGAGAGGAGGCAGCCTCTCTCTCCCTTTCCGCCGCCTCCTTTGCGAGCATCACTTCCTCGCAGAAGGTGGCGACGGCGCTCCACCCTGCCTCGCTCCGCACCATCGCAGAGACGACGGCCGGAAGCGAGAGGTTTCCCGCAGCGACACCTACGGCCGCGACGAGGTCACGGCGCTGCTCAGCCCATGCTGGGCACTCCGCCAACGTGTGCAACGCCGTATCGTCGCGACCATCGCCACAATGGTGGCACTGGGACGTCGGCTCCCGACCTATGCGACACAGGTACCTACCGAAGCATCCGTGTCCAGTAAGCACCTGCGTCAGCCGAAAGCTTAGGGCGCCGTGGCTCCTGGTGAGCCACTCCTTCAAAACGGGCCTCACCGCCGCAATAGCGACGGCTTGCCCTGCCGTGGGTCGCGCTAATCGCGTCTCCCACTCCGCCACTGAGACCTGGCGGAGCTCTGCCCTGCGTGCCTCGATCTGTCGAGGCACCAGGCGCTCACCCCGCTCGACCGCCTCCGCGCGCCACCAATAGAGCGACGCGAGGAGCTTAGCCTCGAGGTCCCAGGGCGGCGATCCGGCTAGGAGGCTCGCTGCCTCGAAGGAGATCGTACGGTATCCCCTTATCATCCTGACGGCCATCGCGCGCTGTGGCCTTCTCAGCGCGGCGACGTTGCGGGCCGTCAGGGCATCCGCCCACACTGGCGCGGCGTATAACGCCATCGACCGTACGACCCCCATGTAGAGCCTCCTGCATGAGGAGTTGGGTCCCCCCAGATTGGGCAGCAAGCGCGAGAGCGCTGAAGCGGCGCCCAACAACCGGGGGGCGAGCCGTGTAAAGTGCGGCTCGAAGTTCCACCTACTGTCGAGGACGAGTCCTAGGTATTTCATCGTCGACTCGACAGCGATGGATACCCCTCCTACGATGATGCTGGACCCGGGAGGCGGCTTCATCCTCGGCCCGTGAAAACACAAGGCCTCCGACTTGTGCAATGCCACCTCCAAGCCCAGCCGCCGGATCCGACCCATGGCATGCGCGACACCAGCCGTCGCGCGAATGGCCGCCTGCCGGTACGTCTTACCACGCGCTGTAACCAGCGTGTCGTCGGCGTAACAAATGACGCCGACGCCGTGGATGAACGCACCGCGCAGGGCCCAGTCGTACCCCACGTTCCACAGGAGTGGACCCAAAACGGAACCCTGTGGAACGCCGCACGACGTCTCTCGACGACCCCACCTCTCGCGACCCGGGTACACGACCGCTCGGTCCGACAGGTACGCCGCGACCACGCGTTGGAGGTAGCGCGGCACTCCGTGGTACCGGAGTGCTTCACGGATGGTACTCCAGGGCAAGGTGTTGAAAGCGTTGGCGATGTCGAGCGACACCGCCAAGACCACCTCACCCCGGGCGACTGCCTCCTCCGCGAGGGCCTTCACGCGCATGATCGCGTCGACCGTCGAACGCCCCTGGCGGAAGCCGAATTGGTTCTCCGCCAAGTCCGGCCCCACCCTGGTCATGTGCCGAACGAGGCGACTGGCGATGACACGCTCGAAGATCTTACACACCTCGTCCAGCAACACGATCGGTCGGTACGCAGATGGCGAGTCTGCGGGTCGTCCCTCCTTCTTCAGCAAGACCAGCTTCCCGGTCTTCCACCGGCTTGGAAACTGGCCTCGCTCCAAGCATGCGCTCAGCAGCCCTGAGAGTCGTGGCCCGAGTTCTCTCAGGGCGAGGACCCACGCACGGCCTGGAATGCCGTCGGGTCCAGGGGCGGTGTTCCTGATGCGAGCCACCGCCCCTCTGAGCTCTAACCTAACCTAACCTTTTTTTTTTTTTTTTTTTTATGGTTGGGAAATCCATCATGGAGACCCTCCGCTCTGGGGGAAGAGCGAAGGGTACTGTCAGACTCCTACTGACTAAAACCCAACCCGTGTCCTCCACGTGCCCATGAGTCGGAGGGGCGGGTATCACCGAAGCATTCGTCGCACCCCTCCGACGGGCGTTGGCACGCCTGATGTAAAGAGTCAGGCGTGCCCCGTCAATCACTGCGGCTGTCCACCCGGCCGCAGGACTCCACTACGAGGCGCGCGTGCGGAACACGACGCCGCCGCCTCGAGGCCTGTTGCTGGTCGGACGGCGAGACGCCCCGAGTCTGCCGTCCGCAGGCCACGCCCTAGGGTGGTCGTAAGTCGGCGACCACCCTGCGACGCCCAGTTCGTCTGCTGCGGGAGGGGAGAGAGGAGGCAGCCTCTCTCTCCCTTTCCGCCGCCTCCTTCGCGAGCATTACTTCCTCGCAGAAGGTGGCGACGGCGCTCCACCCTGCCTCGCTCCGCACCATCGCAGAGACGACGGCCGGAAGCGAGAGGTTTCCCGCAGCGACACCTACAGCCGCGACGAGGTCACGGCGCTGCTCAGCCCATGCTGGGCACTCCGCCAACGTGTGCAACGCCGTATCGTCGCGACCATCGCCACAATGGTGGCACTGGGACGTCGGCTCCCGACCTATGCGACACAGGTACCTACCGAAGCATCCGTGTCCAGTAAGCACCTGCGTCAGCCGGAAGCTAAGGGCGCCGTGGCTCCTAGTGAGCCACTCCTTCAAAACGGGCCTCACCGCCGCAATAGCGACGGCTTGCCCTGCCGTGGGTCGCGCTAATCGCGTCTCCCACTCCGCCACTGAGACCTGGCGGAGCTCTGCCCTGCGTGCCTCGATCTGTCGAGGCACCAGGCGCTCACCCCGCTCGACCGCCTCCGCGCGCCACCAATAGAGCGACGCGAGGAGCTTAGCCTCGAGGTCCCAGGGCGGCGATCCGGCTAGGAGGCTCGCTGCCTCGAAGGAGATCGTACGGTATCCCCTTATCATCCTGACGGCCATCGCGCGCTGTGGCCTTCTCAGCGCGGCGACGTTGCGGGCCGTCAGGGCATCCGCCCACACTGGCGCGGCGTATAGCGCCATCGACCGTACGACCCCCATGTAGAGCCTCCTGCATGAGGAGTTGGGTCCCCCCAGATTGGGCAGCAAGCGCGAGAGCGCTGAAGCTGCGCCCAACAACCGGGGGGCGAGCCGTGTAAAGTGCGGCTCGAAGTTCCACCTACTGTCGAGGACGAGTCCTAGGTATTTCATCGTCGACTCGACAGCGATGGATACCCCTCCTACCATGATGCTGGACCCGGGAGGCGGCTTCATCCTCGGCCCGTGAAAACACAGGGCCTCCGACTTGTGCAGTGCCACCTCCAAGCCCAGCCGCCGGATCCTTCCCACGGCATGCGCGACCCCAGCAGTCGCGCGTATGGCCGCCTGCCGGTACGTCTTTCCACGTGCTGTAACCAGCGTGTCGTCGGCGTAACAAATGACGCCGACGCCGTGGATGAACGCACCGCGCAGGGCCCAGTCGTACCCCACGTTCCACAGGAGTGGACCCAAAACGGAACCCTGTGGAACGCCGCACGACGTCTCCCGACGACCCCACCTCTCGCGACCCGGGTACATGACCGCTCGGTTCGACAAGTAGGCCGCGACCACGCGTTGGAGGTAGCGCGGCACTCCGTGGTATCGGAGTGCTTCCCTGATGGTACTCCAAGGCAAGGTGTTGAAAGCGTTGGCGATGTCGAGCGACACCGCCAAGACCACCTCACCCCGGGCGACTGCCTCCTCCGCGAGGGCCCTCACGCGCATGATCGCGTCCACCGTCGAACGTCCCTGGCGGAAGCCGAATTGGTTCTCCGCCAAATCCGGCCCCACCCTGGTCATGTGCTGAACGAGGCGACTGGCGATGACACGCTCGAAGATCTTACACACCTCGTCCAGCAACACGATCGGTCGGTACGCAGATGGCGAGTCTGCGGGTCGTCCCTCCTTCTTGAGCAAGACCAGCTTTCCAGTCTTCCACCGGCTTGGAAACTGGCCTCGCTCCAGGCATGCGCTCAGGAGCCCTGACAGTCGTGGCCCGAGTTCTCTCAGGGCGAGGACCCACGCACGGCCTGGAATGCCGTCGGGTCCAGGGGCGGTGTTCCTGATACGAGCCACCGCCCCTCTGAGCTCTTCCCGGGTGACGGCGGGCACGTCGTCTTCACCCTCTTCCGCGTCACTGTGAGGCGGAACCATAGCCGGTGGTGTGTGCTCCGGTCTAGATGGAAACAGAGCACCCACCACCTCCTCCAGCAGCTGCGGCTGGAGACTCCGGGACAGTGGGGGAGCCGACTGGCGCAACTTGCCCCTCACCATCAGGTAAGGGCGTCCCCACGGATCTAGGTCCAGAGTCTCCACCAGCTCGTCGTTGGCCTGGGCCTTGGCTCTGACGATGGCCAACTGGAGTGCGCTCTTCGCCTCCCTGTAGCTAGCGTACAGTTCCGCCTCTTCACTCTCCTGCGCTTCTTCGGCCGCCGCTGTAAAGGGGCGGCGGCCTCTCCTCCGTCGTCGGCACCTCGCGTACTGGCGTCGCATCTGCGTGCATTCGTTGCGCAACTGCGCAATCGACTGCGCCCACCAGTACACTTGGCGCCTAGCTGACAACGGCCGGACTCGGGGCATGCCAGCGTCGCAGATTTGCGACATGCTCTCCCGGAACCACTCCGCCTCGTCGTCGATGTCGGCAGGCCTGTCTGGCGAATCCAGCCAGGCCTTGACGATCGAGGCCTCCAGGAGAGCCTCCCTGTCCAGCCGCTTCAGCGCCCATCGCGGACCGTCTCCGTGCCGACCTGCCGCTTGGATCGGCCGAATCGAAGTTCGGGCAGAGACGCTAAACCGAATGTACCGATGGTCGGATAGCGTCTCGACGTCCTCGACTACGTGCCAGTCGAGGACGTTGCGCGCGAGAGCGGGGCTAGCGAACGTGAGGTCCACTATAGACCCACCCCGCTGCCGCACGCACGTCTGCACCGAACCCCGATTCAGGAGAAGCAGGCCCAGCTCGACCGCCCACTCCTCCACTAGCTCACCCCGCGCGTCCGTAGACGGGGAACCCCAAGCCGTAGACTTGGCGTTGAAGTCCCCCAGGACGATCACGGGGCGAGGACAGCCACGACGGACTATCGTGCCCAACTCTAGGGTGACACTCTCCAGATCGGCGAGAGAAAGGCTGGGGGCGAAATATACCCCCACGACCATGATGTCACCCCAGACTGCCGCGACATAGCCCCGCCCTCGAGTTATGGCCTCGAAGGGAAGCGTGTCAGCGGCGGACCTCCTGATCAACGCCACCGAGCGGTTATCGTCGCACACCCAGTCATCCCTGGGCGGCACGAAGTACGGCTCGGCGACGGCGGTCAAATCGATCGACCACTGCGCCATGCTCTGGAGCAAGAGATCCTGAGCCCTGGCGCAGTGGTTGATATTGGCTTGGAGGAGACGACGTAGAGCCATTACTGCGTGTCCATGGCCGTCGCCTCCTCCCCAGTCCTCGGCTGTTCTTGTGCCGCAGCCGGTGGTCGAACCGGCTGCGAGGAGCTGGTTGCCTTCTTCTTTTTGATGTTCTTCGGCGGATGAGCCGGCTGTGTCCTCGCCGTGGTTGTGGCGGTGGGTCTCGTGCAGGCCTTCGACCCGATCTTGTGGTCGGCTGGCTTTCCAGACGCCGCACATATAACGCAGTGCGGCGTCTTGGCTGAGCAGGTGCCAGCCTTGTGACCGGGCTGACCGCAGCGGTAGCAGAGTTGGCTGCGGTCTACCTCAGCGGTGCACCGTGCCCCCGCGTGTCCACCCTCCAGACACCGGTAGCACCGGAAAGGCCTCGGTGGTAATAGCGTGACCTGCGCCGAAACCCACCCCACTAGGAGTCTGCTGTCCCTTAGCTTCTTGGCCGCCGCTAAGGGACAGCTCACATGGGTGGTCCCTAGACCAGAGACCCCCCGACGTATCGTGCCCGCCTTGACCTGATCAGGCGGGCATCCTCCGGTCTTGGAGACGGCGGCGACGACCTCCTCTATCGTCGCAGAGTCATCCAGGCCCGAAATGCGCAAAACCGCGCATTTGGTGGGCCTGGACACTCGGACGTCGTCCGACCCCAGTGACGCCCTGAGCTTTTCCGCTAGGGCGTCAGCTTTGGGACCACTCGTGGCCCCCGAGACCTCCAGGAGTCGGCCTCCGGTGGCAGTTGTTTTGCACCGGAGGCCCGTTATGCCGAGATCGCTCAGCGAGATCTCGGCTTTTGCCTTCGCCAAGATATCGGCATAAGAGAGGCCCCGCTCCTCCGCCCCAGGCTGCAGGGTGAGAGCCACTGCAGTCGAGCGGGGAGTCCTGAGCCTCGCAGGCCGTCGCTTGGCCGCCGCGACTCCCTCCTCCTTCTTCTTGTGGGCCTCCTTTTTGGCCCGCTGGCGCGCCTTTTTGCTGCGTTTAGCGGCGCCTGCAACCTCCCATTCCGCCTCGGGTCTTGACACCGGTCTTTTTTCACCATTGGCTGTTTGTACCGGTTGGACGGCACGGGGCGCTGCGGCTTGGGCCGCACTTGCCTTTTTGGCCGCCTTCGACTTCCCTTTTTTGGCAGCAGCCGCTTGTGCCGGTTGGGTGGCGCGGGGCGCTGCGGCTTTAGCCGCATATGTCGGCGCCGGTGCACTGCGCTGGTCTGCAGCGAGGGGGGGACGTAAAATCCTCCCCTCGAGCACCGAGAAGCGGGCGTTGAAACTCGCCATCTCCTTACGGATCAGACGAGCCAACTCCGTCTCCTGCGACGACTGCTGCTGCTGTGTCTGCGGTTGCGGCGTGGCGTCAGGCGTGGCGCTCAGAAGGCCCACCTCCCGCCTGAGGTGTTCGCGGCGGAAGTTGGCCATCTCGGCCTTGAGCTCTAGGTGCTCTTTCCTGAGCGCCTCGACCTGTGCTGCGAGCCTGGTGTTCTGGGCCCGCAGCAGCGCCGTCTCCTCGGTATCGGTGCGGGTGAGCAGCACCTGGGCGCACTCCAGTATCGAGGCCGTGGCCTCTTTCAGTGCCTTCTGACTGCAGCCGCTAAGGCCCTTGGAGACCTTGCCCACCCTTTTTATCGCCGCAACCGCGTCCGTCATCCTCCGGTTGAGGTCGGAGGCAGGTAGCTCCTCTGCCTCGACCTCTAAGGCAGCAGAGTCTGACGACTCCGACCGAGGAGTGGCTCTCCCTTCCACCACCCTCTTGGTCAGAGCCGCGATCTGCCGCTCGTCTTCCATTTGTTTTACGGCGGCTGCTGCAGCCTTCGTCGCAGCCGCGGCCTCGCGTCTTGATAGACCGATACCGGCATATTTGCCGGTAGTAGTCGGTCTACCTTTCCTAGTCGGTGTGTCGCTGCGAGCAGAGTCCGACCCAGAATCCGGGACCTCTCTCGCGCGTTTCCGTGAGCGCTTCGACACCGCGCTCGCCATACTCATCCGACTGGATGCGCTGTCGGCGTCCGACAGCTCACCCAGTCGCTCCAATCTAACCACAGGTACCCTCGTCGTTTGCAAATCATAGTCAGTTGTGGTCGCGGTAAGGTCGTTTGAAGGAATCCATCTGGCATCTTTGTCCCCTCCAGATTCGATGGGACGGTCCGATCCGTGAGGCGGATCGGAGAGGGACTGAAACCCCCCTGGAGATATATTTTTGTCGGATGCACTCATTTTGGGTTGTTTGCCGGGGCTGCCGGCGAAGAAGAATAAAAGAAGAAAGAATAAACGAAGAAGGAAAAAGAAATGCAGTCGGGACCGAACTACCCTCCGGCCATGCATCCCATCGCGCTGCGTAGCCACTTGGGATTTGGGGTTATTTTTTATCGAGGTTGTCTTCCTCAAACAAAAGCAAAATTTACAAAAATTTACATAACCTACATTAAAATAAAATAAAACAAAATATTTATAGCCTACCTAATAAAACTAATTAATATATATTTACAGAAATATTTACACTCCTTCTCTGCCACGGGGCCGCGCACACAGTCCACTCTGAAAACAGAGAAAGACCGGGAGCGACCCGTGGCATGCCCTCCGCGTCAGTCTTAGCCGTGGCCGGCGAGCAAGCTCAAGCCGGCCCCGTTGCCCAGGGTGCGCCACGAGGAGGCGACTGACATGCACCCCAACCTAACCTAACCTTTTTTTTTTTTTTTTTTTTTATGGTTGGGAAATCCATCATGGAGACCCTCCGCTCTGGGGGAAGAGCGAAGGGTACTGTCAGACTCCTACTGACTAAAACCCAACCCGTGTCCTCCAATTGCCCATGTGTCGGAAGGGCGGGTATCGCCGAAGCATTCGTCGCACCCCTCCGACGGGCGTTGGCACGCCTGATGTAAAGAGTCAGGCGTGCCCCGTCAATCACTGCGGCTGTCCACCCGGCCGCAGGACTCCACTACGAGGCGCGCGTGCGGAACACGACGCCGCCGCCTCGAGGCCTGTTGCTGGTCGGACGGCGAGACGCCCCGAGTCTGCCGTCCGCAGGCCACGCCCTAGGGTGGTCGTAAGTCGGCGACCACCCTGCGACGCCCAGTTCGTCTGCTGCGGGAGGGGAGAGAGGAGGCAGCCTCTCTCTCCCTTTCCGCCGCCTCCTTTGCGAGCATCACTTCCTCGCAGAAGGTGGCGACGGCGCTCCACCCTGCCTCGCTCCGTACCATCGCGGAGACGACGGCCGGAAGCGAGAGGTTTCCCGCAGCGACACCTACGGCCGCGACGAGGTCACGGCGCTGCTCAGCCCATGCTGGGCACTCCGCCAACGTGTGCAACGCCGTATCGTCGCGACCATCGCCACAATGGTGGCACTGGGACGTCGGCTCCCGACCTATGCGACACAGGTACCTACCGAAGCATCCGTGTCCAGTAAGCACCTGCGTCAGCCGAAAGCTGAGGGCGCCGTGGCTCCTGGTGAGCCACTCCTTCAAAACGGGCCTCACCGCCGCAATAGCGACGGCTTGCCCTGCCGTGGGTCGCGCTAATCGCGTCTCCCACTCCGCCACTGAGACCTGGCGGAGCTCTGCCCTGCGTGCCTCGATCTGTCGAGGCACCAGGCGCTCACCCCGCTCGACCGCCTCCACGCGCCACCAATAGAGCGACGCGAGGAGCTTAGCCTCGAGGTCCCAGGGCGGCGATCCGGCTAGGAGGCTCGCTGCCTCGAAGGAGATCGTACGGTATCCCCTTATCATCCTGACGGCCATCGCGCGCTGTGGCCTTCTCAGCGCGGCGACGTTGCGGGCCGTCAGGGCATCCGCCCACACTGGCGCGGCGTATAACGCCATCGACCGTACGACCCCCATGTAGAGCCTCCTACATGAGGAGTTGGGTCCCCCAAGATTGGGCAGCAAGCGCGAGAGCGCTGAAGCGGCGCCCAACAACCGGGGGGCGAGCCGTGTAAAGTGCGGCTCGAAGTTCCACCTACTGTCGAGGACGAGTCCTAGGTATTTCATCGTCGACTCGACAGCGATGGATACCCCTCCTACGATGATGCTGGACCCGGGAGGCGGCTTCATCCTCGGCCCGTGAAAACACAAGGCCTCCGACTTGTGCAATGCCACCTCCAAGCCCAGCCGCCGGATCCTTCCCACGGCATGCGCGACACCAGCCGTCGCGCGTATGGCCGCCTGCCGGTACGTCTTTCCACGTGCTGTAACCAGCGTGTCGTCGGCATAACAAATGACGCCGACGCCGTGGATGAACGCACCGCGCAGGGCCCAGTCGTACCCCACGTTCCACAGGAGTGGACCCAAAACGGAACCCTGCGGAACGCCGCACGACGTCTCCCGACGACCCCACCTCTCGCGACCCGGGTACACGACCGCTCGGTTCGACAAGTAGGCCGCGACCACGCGTTGGAGGTAGCGCGGCACTCCGTGGTATCGGAGTGCTTCCCTGATGGTGCTCCAAGGCAAGGTGTTGAAAGCGTTGGCGATGTCGAGCGACACCGCCAAGACCACCTCACCCCGGGCGACTGCCTCCTCCGCGAGGGCCTTCACGCGCATGATCGCGTCCACCGTCGAACGTCCCTGGCGGAAGCCGAATTGGTTCTCCGCCAAATCCGGCCCCACCCTGGTCATGTGCTGAACGAGGCGACTGGCGATGACACGCTCGAAGATCTTACACACCTCGTCCAGCAACACGATCGGTCGGTACGCAGATGGCGAGTCTGCGGGTCGTCCCTCCTTCTTGAGCAAGACCAGCTTCCCGGTCTTCCACCGGCTTGGAAACTGGCCTCGCTCCAAGCATGCGCTCAGCAGCCCTGAGAGACGTGGCCCGAGTTCTCTCAGGGCGAGGACCCACGCACGGCCTGGAATGCCGTCGGGTCCAGGGGCGGTGTTCCTGATGCGAGCCACCGCCCCTCTGAGCTCTTCCCGGGTGACGGCGGGCACGTCGTCTTCACCCTCTTCCGCGTCACCGTGAGGCGGAACCATAGCCGGTGGTGCGTGCTCCGGTCTAGAAGGAAACAGAGCACCCACCACCTCCTCCAGCAGCTGCGGCTGGAGACTCCGGGACAGCGGGGGAGCCGACTGGCGCAACTTGCCTCTCACCATCAGGTAAGGGCGTCCCCACGGATCTCGGTCCAGAGTCTCCACCAGCTCGTCGTTGGCCTGGGCCTTGGCTCTGACGATGGCCAACTGGAGTGCGCTCTTCGCCTCCCTGTAGCTAGCGTACAGTTCCGCCTCTTCCTCATCCTGCGCTTCTTCGGCCGCCGCTGTAAAGGGGCGGCGGCCTCTCCTCCGTCGTCGGCACCTCGCGTACTGGCGTCGCATCTGTGTGCATTCGTTGCGCAACTGCGCAATCGACTGCGCCCACCAGTACACTTGGCGCCTAGCTGACAACGGCCGGACTCGGGGCATGCCAGCGTCGCAGATTTGCGACATGCTCTCCCGGAACCACTCCGCCTCGTCGTCGATGTCGGCAGGCCTGTCTGGCGAATCCAACCAGGCCTTGACGATCGAGGCCTCCAGGAGAGCCTCCCTGTCCAGCCGCTTCAGCGCCCATCGCGGACCGTCTCCGTGCCGACCTGCCGCTTGGATCGGCCGAATCGAAGTTCGGGCAGAGACGCTAAACCGAATGTACCGATGGTCGGATAGCGTCTCGACGTCCTCGACGACGTGCCAGTCGAGGACGTTGCGCGCGAGAGCGGGGCTAGCGAACGTGAGGTCCACTATTGACCCACCCCGCTGCCGCACGCACGTCTGCACCGAACCCCGATTCAGGAGAAGCAGGCCCAGCTCGACCGCCCACTCCTCCACTAGCTCGCCCCGCGCGTCCGTAGACGGGGAACCCCAAGCCGTAGACTTGGCGTTGAAGTCCCCCAGGACGATCACGGGGCGAGGACAGCCACGACGGACTATCGTGCCCAACTCTAGGGTGACACTCTCAAGATCAGCGAGAGAAAGGCTGGGGGCGAAATATACCCCCACGACCATGATGTCACCCCAGACTGCCGCGACATAGCCCCGCCCTCGAGTGACGGCCTCGAAGGGAAGCGTGTCAGCGGCGGACCTCCTGATCAACGCCACCGAGCGGTTATCGTCGCACACCCAGTCATCCCTGGGCGGCACGAAGTACGGCTCGGCGACGGCGGTCAAATCGATCGACCACTGCGCCATGCTCTGGAGCAAGAGATCCTGAGCCCTGGCGCAGTGGTTGATATTGGCTTGGAGTAGACGACGTAGAGCCATTATTGAGTGTCCATGGCCGTCGCCTCCTCCCCAGTCCTCGGCTGTTCTTGTGCCGCAGCCGGTGGTCGAACCGGCTGCGAGGAGCTGGTTGCCTTCTTCTTGGCGGTCTTCGGCGGATGAGCCGGTTTTGTCCTCGCCGTGGTTGTGGTGGTGGGTCTCACACAGGCCTTCGACCCGATCCGGTGCTCGGCTGGCTTTCCAGACGCCGCACATATAACGCAGTGCGGCGTCTTGGCAGAGCAGGTGCCAGCCTTGTGGCCGGGCTGACCGCATCGGTAGCATAATTGGCTGCGATCAACCTCAGCGGTGCACCGTGCCCCCGCGTGTCCACCCTCCAGACACCGGTAGCACCGGAAAGGCCTCGGCGGTAGGAGCGTGACCTGCGCCGAGACCCACCCCACTAGGAGTCTGCTGTCCCTTAGCTTTCTGGCCGCCGCTAAGGGACAGCTCACGTGGGTAGTCCCGAGTCCGGAGACCCCCCGACGTATCGTGCCCGCCTTGACCTGATCAGGCAGGCATAACCTAACCTAACCTTTTTTTTTTTTTTTTTTTTTTTTTTTTTTTTTTTTTTTTTTTTTTTTTTTTTTTTTTTTATGGTTGGGAAATCCATCATGGAGACCCTCCGCTCTGGGGGAAGAGCGAAGGGTACTGTCAGACTCCTACTGACTAAAACCCAACCCGTGTCCTCCAATTGCCCATGTGTCGGAAGGGCGGGTATCGCCGAAGCATTCGTCGCACCCCTCCGACGGGCGTTGGCGCGCCTGATGTAAAGAGTCAGGCGCGCCCCGTCAATCACTGCGGCTGTCCACCCGGCCGCAGGACTCCACTACGAGGCGCGCGTGCGGAACACGACGCCGCCGCCTCGAGGCCTGTTGCTGGTCGGACGGCGAGACGCCCCGAGTCTGCCGTCCGCAGGCCACGCCCTAGGGTGGTCGTAAGTCGGCGACCACCCTGCGACGCCCAGTTCGTCTGCTGCGGGAGGGGAGAGAGGAGGCAGCCTCTCTCTCCCTTTCCGCCGCCTCCTTCGCGAGCATGACTTCCTCGCAGAAGGTGGCGACGGCGCTCCACCCTGCCTCGCTCCGCACCATCGCAGAGACGACGGCCGGAAGCGAGAGGTTCCCCGCAGCGACACCTACGGCCGCGACGAGGTCACGGCGCTGCTCAGCCCATGCTGGGCACTCCGCCAACGTGTGCAACGCCGTATCGTCGCGACCGTCGCCACAATGGTGGCACTGGGACGTCGGCTCCCGACCTATGCGACACAGGTACCTACCGAAGCATCCGTGTCCAGTAAGCACCTGCGTCAGCCGGAAGCTGAGGGCGCCGTGGCTCCTAGTGAGCCACTCCTTCAAAACGGGCCTCACCGCCGCAATAGCGACGGCTTGCCCTGCCGTGGGTCGCGCCAAGCGCGTCTCCCACTCCGCCACTGAGACCTGGCGGAGCTCTGCCCTGCGTGCCTCGATCTGTCGAGGCACCAGGCGCTCACCCCGCTCGACCGCCTCCGCGCGCCACCAATAGAGCGACGCGAGGAGCTTAGCCTCGAGGTCCCAGGGCGGCGATCCGGCTAGGAGGCTCGCTGCCTCGAAGGAGATCGTACGGTATCCCCTTATCAACCTGACGGCCATCGCGCGCTGTGGCCTCCTCAGCGCGGCGACGTTGCGGGCCGTCAGGGCATCCGCCCACACTGGCGCGGCGTATAGCGCCATCGACCGTACGACCCCCATGTAGAGCCTCCTGCATGAGGAGTTGGGTCCCCCCAGATTGGGCAGCAAGCGCGAGAGCGCTGAAGCGGCGCCCAACAACCGGGGGGCGAGCCGTGTAAAGTGCGGCTCGAAGTTCCACCTACTGTCGAGGACGAGTCCTAGGTATTTCATCGTCGACTCGACAGCGATGGATACCCCTCCTACGATGATGCTGGACCCGGGAGGCGGCTTCGTCCTCGGCCCGTGAAAACACAGGGCCTCCGACTTGTGCAGTGCCACCTCCAAGCCCAGCCGCCGGATCCTTCCCACGGCATGCGCGACACCAGCAGTCGCGCGTATGGCCGCCTGCCGGTACGTCTTTCCACGTGCTGTAACCAGCGTGTCGTCGGCGTAACAAATGACGCCGACGCCGTGGATGAACGCACCGCGCAGGGCCCAGTCGTACCCCACGTTCCACAGGAGTGGACCCAAAACGGAACCCTGTGGAACGCCGCACGACGTCTCCCGACGACCCCACCTCTCGCGACCCGGGTACACGACCGCTCGGTTCGACAAGTAGGCCGCGACCACGCGTTGGAGGTAGCGCGGCACTCCGTGGTATCGGAGTGCTTCCCTGATGGTACTCCAAGGCAAGGTGTTGAAAGCGTTGGCGATGTCGAGCGACACCGCCAAGACCACCTCACCCCGGGCGACTGCCTCCTCCGCGAGGGCCTTCACGCGCATGATCGCGTCCACCGTCGAACGTCCCTGGCGGAAGCCGAATTGGTTCTCCGCCAAATCCGGCCCCACCCTGGTCATGTGCTGAACGAGGCGACTGGCGATGACACGCTCGAAGATCTTACACACCTCGTCCAGCAACACGATCGGTCGGTACGCAGATGGCGAGTCTGCGGGTCGTCCCTCCTTCTTCAGCAAGACCAGCTTCCCGGTCTTCCACCGGCTTGGAAACTGGCCTCGCTCCAAGCATGCGCTCAGCAGCCCTGAGAACCTAACCTAACCTAACCTAACCTAACCTAACCTAACCTAACCCACTTACCGTCAATACCGCGTGAAATTAACATCTAGCTCCGCGAAAAAATTCATTAAAATTAGTTTTTGAGTGTTGTGCCCTTAAAAGTGAGTGAACAGTGTTATTTAGTGCCTGATAAACCCGGGAAAGTGTTGGCAAGAAAAAATTCCCAAAGGATTTCAAGGGAGACGGCATCAAAGTTCCAGAAGGAATACCCTTTGAAGGACAAGTTTCTGATTCAAACCGACTACACCATCTAAAAGTCGCTGTCCTGTTCTATAAAACACTTTTTAGAACAGGAAAATCAGACCCAAAACCAGGGAGTTACAATCAAACCAATTCCACTCAATCCTCATACTAATAGTGGACAGCCGACCTGTGTGACGTCAAAGCAAACTCGCGTCGAAGCTGAGACCGACGTCACTCGGAATTCGCCGCTAGCCAGCGGACACTTCGAACCATAGCTGAAGCCTTCGGAGACTGCCTCGAGACTTCGCCCTACGAGTACTGGCTCCGCATCAGACCGGTAAGATACAACTGAGGGATCTCCTAACCTAAAGGTCACAGCATAGCCAAGATTAGGCTACTTCTGATCGAGAGCAAAAGATCTTGCCACTTAACCCGTAACCCCAAACCCAACCCACCCTTAGCAACTACCCCTATCCCCCGACCAAAAAAAAAAAAAAAAAAAAAAAATTTTTTGGAAAATTCTGTATCGTGTGAAGCAGTAGACACTGCTCAATTTCATTACCCACCCCTAGGCTCTTGAGGATAATAACTACCCCTAAGTCGCCATCCCTGAAAATTCCTTTCCTAAAAATTTTTAACACTGGATCTATCCATATTAGATAAAAATAAATTTTCGGCAAATCGACCCCCCCCCCCGCCAACCACCCTCAGTAGCCCCCTCAACGTATCTCAGTAACGGTTGGATCCAGAAGAACGTGCGAGGACTCAATCAAAAGAGCAACAGAAGACCTACATTTTGGCCCTGGCAGTATCCCGATTTTTGAAGCAGGAACGCCGGGAAGAAACAGGAACAAACGCCCGCACCCACTAACAACATCCACGTGAGTCTGGAATCATAGCAGCAACTATCCTCAGCTGCAATCAGACCGCACACATCCCCTCGGTTAAAAAAAAGATCACCAGGGAAGATCACTACTCAGAAGACTACGACAGCAGCTGAACACCGCGCACCATCACCTTCACCGCTGCAAAAAAAAAAAAAAAAAAAAACGGTACAGTCCATTAATTGTTATATATATATATATATTTTTAATCTAGTTTTAATTAACCATAGCTGGACACATATTAATAGCCAGGGTTACCCTACCTCCTATATTATTTAATTTCTGTAACCCAATTGCTAATAAGTAAGTAAATAAATAAATAATAATAAAAATAAAATAAAATAAAAATAACTAATTAAACAAAACATATAAATAAAATGGAAAATAAAAATGACACTACCCCAATGACCTCGGCCCCGGTTGGAAAGCCAACACCACAAGGGACCGAGGATCGATGCGTATCTCCCGACGAAGTTAAGATAATACCAAGTACATCGCCAACCACGCACCTAACTGCAGACGAGGAATTAAGACAAGGCTCTTCACAGGAAAAAGATAGAGAAACGCCCGAACATAAAACTATTAAAAAACATACGCGGACAGGACCTGGACTCAGCAAAGTCTCAGTCCTCATTAAGAAGAGGAAAGCAGCCACAAAAACGAGCCCACCCAAGGGCCCTCTAGAACTGGGGCGAACTTGGGCCCAGGCGATGTCCGCACAAAAGAAAACCAAAACAGGAGGCCTTAGGAGGCTAGCTTTGACCAGAACGGCCCAAACAACGGCCAGACAAATCAACATGGACGACGCAAGGCGATTGGCCGAAGTCTCCGTGTTGGACAAAACGCTGGAGGAGACCCAATCCAAACTATCGGAACAATCCGTGGATCTGGACACTCGAAAGCCTACCTCACCACCCACCCGCACCTTCCCAAAAGTAGATCACTACTCGATAGTGATCTCAAATACCCCAACAACAAGGGAAACATCCCCGGGATCCGGGAGGGAAGAGGAATCCGAGGCCAACTGGACGGATGTGGAGAGCCGGACACCGGAGAGGCGACTGAGCATACTCCCACCAATGGGGTCGCACACGGGAGTATGCAAAGACCTCGCAACGGAGAAAGCCCGGGAATTTCTCCAAACGGGGAAAGACGCCCTGGAGAGCTCGACAAATCTCAAGAAAGAACTGAGAGCAACGGCTGTAGAATCCCTCAGTAATCTTTACGAACTGGTGCTCTCATTAGCCGACTCTAGGAACAGGCACCGCTTGAACCTGGAGTTGGAAAGAACAAGAGCAGCCAGAGAGATGGTTCGGATAGAGAGGGCACACTCCAAAACACTGGAGGAGCTTAAACTCGGCCATAACGAACGCATGAGGGAGATTATTGACTCCCTTGGAGGATCTCACAGCTCGATTATGGAGGTGCAGAGCTGGCTTAACTATGAACTGGACGGTGTAGTTAAAAAATCAGTAAAAACCGTCCAGATGGAAACAGAAATAAACAAAGAAAGGACTAAAAAGACCGCCAGCAAACCCAGGCGTCCCCCCACGAGAAGGACTCGGACTAATAGAAAATCCGTAGTCACAGACCTAAAGACGGCTATCAAAGACCTCACTCGCACAGTCGCATCACTGGTGACCGACATCCACTACATCAAACAAGACCTGACTGGGATGGGTGCCAGACACAACATATTAGAACATAGCCAAATCCTCGACGAAGAGCCCAAGAGGCGGGAAGAGCCAAGCTATGAGGAAATCAAGAACGAGCTCAAGGCAATGAGGGCGGAAACGGAGAGAATGCTGTCTGACGTCCTCAAAGCCAAACCCGTCTCAAGGGAAGAGATTGGGGAGGAAATAAAAGGAGCAACGGCAGTCATCATTAATAAGGCAAACCAAATACTCGAGGAGGTGGTAGAGGTAAAAGAAACTACCATCACAAATATGACCACTAACTCGACCACCACCACAGGGCTTGGCACGGAATTGGCCATGGCAGACACGGCTGCTCGGATTCAAGGCTATCTGAATCCAATAAGAGCTGACGTGGCGGAAATGGCCTCTGCGTCCAAAGTGTTAAATAAAACAATGGAGTGGTATAACTCCTCTCTAAAAAAGGGAAACAAACACAGCAACACGATACCTACCTTGGAGCCTGGCAGATCCTACGCCTCGGTGGTAAAGACAACACCACAAAATCAACCCAGCCACACGATTATAATCTCCAGCATTGATCCCAATAACACAGGGAACAACGTGCTGGAAGATGTCACAAAGGCTCTAGACTTCAAAAACACCGGCCTAAAAGTGGATAGGGTCAGGAAGGCTAGGAACAGCAAGGTCTTGCTGAGCTGTCATGAAAAGGAGGACATAATTAAAATAAAAAACCAAATAAATAAAAACCAGAACCTAAAAGCACACGAGCCAAAGCCCCATAACCCCCTTATAAAAATAAGAAATGTCATGACCTACCTTAAGGATGATGAAATAATTGAACACATCAGGGCGCAGAACAGGAAACTGTTCCAAGATCTGCCTGGAGAAGATGCGCTGTTAAAAATACGCTACAGAAAAAGGACAAGAAACGCCTTACAGTGCCACATCATCCTTGAGGTAAGCCCACTGCTGCATAAGAGAATGTTGGACATAGGTTCTGTGCACATTGCCATTCAAAAAAGAGACGTGGAAGACCAGTCCCCACTAGTGCAGTGTGCCAAATGTCTAGGTTTCGGACACACAAAAACACTGTGCAAGGAGTCAAGCCAACACTGCAACTACTGCGGTGGAGCACACTCATGGCAGGAGTGCCGAACCAGACAGGAAGACAGGCCACCGACATGCAAAAACTGCAAAGAAGCAAAACAATCAGACATATTCCCACATGTGGCATTCAGCGAGGATTGCCCTCAAAAACAAATGTGGGATAGATTAGCGCGTTCCAAAATAAGATACTGCTAAAGGCAGCCACGACATAAGGGTCCCCAAAACAACATTCGACGTAAGAAGTAGGACGAGGCTGAGGTTCATCCAATGTAACCTTCAGCGTTCCAAGCAAGCCATGGCTGAGCTTCTAAAGATTCACGAAGATCAGGGATTGTCAGTGGCACTAGTGCAGGAGCCTTATACGGGCACCAGCGGCAGTGTCAAGCAATACCCCGGCACTAAAGTAATCCAGTGCACCCACAACATCAACAGAAGCAACCCAGTAAAGGCAGCGATAATTGTCTTCGGTGACCAGTTTAGGATAATACAGGATCCCCAACTGGTGACAGAAACCGAATCGGCTGTCATACTGGAGGCCGGAAACTTCAGACTTGGAGTAATCTCGGTATACTTCGATGGGAACGTCGACATAGGACCCTACACACAAAGAATAAAAACAACAGCAAACGCGCTAATCACACCCAACATCATAATAGCCGGAGATGTCAATGCCTGGAGCTACTGGTGGGGCAGCGTCTCCGAAGACCAAAGAGGGGCGGAATACTACGCCTTTCTTAACGAAATGGACTATCACGTACTCAACTCCGGAAACACTCCCACCTTCGAGGTCTGGCGAGGCGGTAAGCTGTGCTCCAGCATAGTGGACGTCACTGCCTGCAGTACCTCACTGCTAGGAAAAATAAAAGATTGGAAAGTGGATAGGACGCTGATCACATCCGACCACAATGCTATCACTTACACTCTGGAACTTGGAACAAAACTAGAACCAGTAGTAGCACCAACAACCAGAGTGTATAACACTAAAAAAGCCAACTGGTCAGCGTTCAAGGAAACATTCCTGACTTCCTTAGCAAGTAAGAATATCACACCCGAAACAATCGGTGCGATCATGTCCGGAGAAGACATGGAGTCCATAATAGATGCCTACACAACATCCATTCGGGAAGCATGTGAAACTGCGATCCCGAAGTTAGGCAAAAGGCGTAAGGGAACCGTCCTTCCTTGGTGGACGGAGGAAACTGAACATCTAAAAAAAGACCTCATTAGAAAAAAAAGGAGGATCAGAAACGCTGCACCCCACCGGAGAAATCACGTAATAGCCGAATATAACGCAGCCAAGGAGCTTTACATCAATCATTCCTTGGATGCGCAAACCAAGAGCTGGAAGGAGTTTTGCACCAGACAGGACAAAGAGAGTATGTGGGACGGAATCTATCGTGTATTGAGGAGAACATCTGTTAGAAAAGAAGACCTACTGCTAAGAGGACCCGACGGCAAAACGCTAAATCCGAAGCAGTCAGCCGACCTCCTAGCAAAGACATTCTACCCCGAAGACGCGACTGAAACCGATACCCCGTACCATACACAACTACGCCGTCTGGTGGAAAACATTCCTAAAGAGTTGATAGGAGACCTAGGAGAAGATGACCCACCGTTTACCGGAGCTGAATTGGAGGCCGTACTGAAAGAACAAAACCCCAAGAAGGCACCGGGACCGGATGGGTTCACAGCTGACATCTGTGCCACGGCGATCCGATGTGCCCGGGAAGTGTTCCTAACGATAGCGAACAAATGCTTAGCTATCTCATACTTCCCTAAGCAATGGAAAGTCGCCCATGTAGTAATACTAAACAAACCGGGTAAAGATGATTACACCAGCCCAAAGTCCTACCGCCCTATAGGCCTGCTATCAGTGCTAGGGAAAACGGTAGAGAAATTATTTGTAAAAAGACTACAGTGGCACTTACTTTCAACACTCAACTCTAGGCAATACGGATTTCTGCCACAGCGTGGCACCGAGGACGCCCTCTATGATTTAATGAAACATATTGAAGCGGAAAGAGAAAGAGGTAACTCCGTTATCTTAGTATCACTGGACATAGAGGGGGCCTTCGATAACGCGTGGTGGCCGGCTCTAAAGAACCAACTCAGACTCAGACGCTGCCCTAAAAACTTATACCTGATGGTAAACTCATACCTCCAAAACCGGAAAATAATAGTCAATTACGCAGGAGAGAAGAGCGAAAGGGATACCACGAAGGGATGTGTACAGGGCTCTATAGCGGGCCCCACATTCTGGAACATCATACTGGATCCCCTCCTGCAAAGACTATCGGTCGAGGAGGTTTATTGTCAGGCCTTCGCAGACGACGGGGTCCTGGTCTTCTCTGGGAAGTCCCTTGCAGAGTTGGAAGATCGCATCTGCAAGGTGCTGGAGGTAACAGTCAAATGGGGGGAAGCCAATAAGCTAAATTTCGCAGCACACAAGACCCAGGCAATGCTACTAACAAAAAAGATAAAATACACCCCCCCACACTTAACAATGTCTGGTACCTCACTGGCACTCGTTGATGAGGTCAAACTCCTCGGCTTAACCATCGACAGGAGACTCAACTTCAACAAACACGTACAAAACGTCTGTACGAAAGCTACCAGCATTTACAAACAGCTGGCATGCGCAGCGAAGGTCTCCTGGGGACTGAACAGAGAGATCATCAGGACCATATATATAGCAGCCGTAGAACCAATCGTCACCTACGGGGCGTCTGCATGGGCAAAGGCGTCTGAACTTCAAAGTAATAGGAAGGCATTAGACACACTCCAGAGGGGATTCGCACAGAGGATCGGCAAGGCGTATCGTACAACATCTCTGAATGCGGTTCTGATCCTTGCCGGCATCCTCCCGCTGGACTTGAGAATTAGGGAAGTGGCGTCCCTCTACGAGGCTAAGAGGGGGATCTCCACCTTATACCTACCACCTAACCGCAAACTCGAGGGGATTGTTAAAGCTAGCGATCTACCACATCCAGCAACTCGACTCCATCTAGAGTACAACCTCCTCGAGGACATGACTGATGCCAACCAGGTGGCACTTAACATAACGGGCCCACAGATCTACACAGACGGAAGCAAGATCGAAGGAAAGGTGGGCGCGGCACTAACGTGGTGGGAAAAAGGTAAGGAGAAACTCAGTGAAGTCTTCAGCCTAGATCCCTCGTGCACAGTGTTCCAGTCTGAACTATATGCACTCCATAGAGCGGTGATTAACGCAATGCACAGCACGGAACCAAACATCAACATCTTCAGCGACTCCAGATCGTCACTGGAACTGCTGTGCAGTACTAGGCTTACTCACCCTCTAGTTAAATCCACCAAGGAGTGCATAGCGGAGATACTGTCACGGGAAAGAGGCGTGCGCCTGTTCTGGCTCCGGGCCCATGTGGGAACAATGGGAAATGAAAGGGCAGACCAACTGGCCAAAGAAGGTGCACTTAAAAATACAGCAACACCCGATTATGCTGAAATCCCTTTGTCATATGTGAGGAACAAAATCCGAGAGGAATCCATTGCCAGATGGCAAGACAGGTACGATACGGCCTCTCAGGGTGCGGTCACGAGAACGTTCCTCCCCAACGTTAGACAGGCCTACAGCCTAGTCAGGGGAACGAAACTCAACCAAACCCACATACAAATCCTCACAGGACATGGGGGTTTCGGGGAGTACCTGCACCGGTTTGGATTAAAAGACAGTCCCGGTTGTGAGTGCGACCCCGATATCAGCGAATCGATATGGCACATTTTGTTGGACTGCCCAAGGTTCCAAACTGCGAGGCACAATTTTGAAAACACTGTCTCCCGCAACATCAGTAAAGAGACAGTTGCGGAACTCTTGCAGGACAGACGGACCAGAGACCACTTCCTAAGCTATATCCACGAAGTGGGGATAAGAGCTACAAATGCAAATAAGACCATACCTGCTCCGAACAGACACACAACAACTACACAAATGCAAACAAACACGAATCACCAACAGCCAGCAACATCCAGCCTCCGAAATTACTCAATAACAGAATTAGGCGAAAAAGGGCAACCTGGACTGAGGATCCGAGGGGTTGCCCTATTCATGGATAACAACTCAGAAAGAGTGGGGATGGCATTCTGTAACGACAGGGCGAAGACCAATGTCTACGTCTCACCAGGACTAGGTCTCCTACTGAACGGCAGCACTCGCAAAACATCAATGCGTCGTAAAATATATGACGCATTGCCATCAGTAACTGTGGAGGGTCAACCGTGTCGGATAGTGAGAAGGAACAACAAGACCATCGTGCTGTTCGCCACGGACGACGATACCACAGCTTTCCATAAGGCACACAAGGTGCTGGCGGCGTTGGGAGAGGCGGGCCTGGAGAGAGGATCAGATCCGAGAGTGATCAGTGTCGATGCAATGGTCGTAGCTTACCACAAGGGCGAAACCAAAGACCACCTTGGAGCTATACAAGCCTCGAACCACCATGAGGTTGTGGTATACGAAGACCGAGGTGAAGACCTCGGATTTCTTATGAAGCGCGACCAAGGCACGGACACCGCAGCTGCAAAACACGAGTCTAATCTAACCCAAACACAGAAAGCCAGTGGGTCGGAGAGACTGCAGCAAGCACTCAAGGAAACGAACCTCCAGTCGAAGCGGAGAGCCTCAGACCGTGGAGAAGACAGGAAGAAATCTACGGCCACTGCACTGATACACAAAACAATCCGTGCCATCTTGAAACCAATGACACAAATAAGCAGACACAGAGAGAATAAAACACAAGAAGATGCCTTGGAGAAATTTACCGCCCCCTCTACATCCCGCCAAGAGGTTCAGTGCAACACTAAACGAACCAAAGCGGCAATGGGTATGGTGCAGCCACCCCAGCTGAAATCTGCACCAGATCAGCAGACCCACATGGAAAACGCCCTTCGAGAGTACCTAGCAATAACGGTTGCCACACAGAAAGTCAACAAAGACATTTGCAGCACGATACTGCAGACTTACCAGAGAGGTAACCACA